>NW_026696127.1:0-48218 GCF_030435755.1 Ochotona princeps | reverse complement strand
GCTTTGGCGCTGAAGTTGTCTGTGAATGTGGAGTTGGTGGCATGTGAAACCCGCATGTGGAGCATTGGTTTGTGTATGAAGCTCACCAAGCTTCATTTCAGTCATAGGCACTCAAATGGCATTAAGCCTAAAGAGTGAAAACTGAGTTTCCTTGAGAGCTGCTTGGAAGCCTGATGGTATGTGAAGTTAGTGAGCCAAATGGAGTTGTTCTCCCACAAGAACCACTCGGCTGATTCTTCTTCAATATGCGCTTCACCAACATGCAGTGTTTCCTTGATTGAATTAGCTCTCATACCAATATTTGCGCCTAGAGCCTTTGAATTGAGGGCTATCTGAAAACGGCTTTGGCACTGAAGTTGTCTGTGAATGTGGAGTTGGTGGCGTGTGAAACCCGCATGTGGAGCTTTGGTTTGTGTGGGAAACTCACCAAGCTTCATTTCAGTCCTAGGCTCTCAAAGGGCATTAAGCCAAGAGTGTGAAAACTGAGTTTCCTTGAGAGCCGCGTGGAAGCCTGATGGTGTGTGAAGTTAGTGAGCCAAATGGAGTTGTTCTCTCACAAGAACCACCCGGTTGATTCTTCTTCAATATCTGCTTCACCAACATGCAGTGTTTCCTTGATTGAATTAGCTCTCACACCAATATTTGCACCTAGAGCCTTTGTATTGAGGGCTCTCTGAAAACGGCTTTGGCGCTGAAGTTGCCTGTGAATGTGGAGTTGGTGGCATGTGAAACCCGCATGTGGAGCATTGGTTTGTGTGGGATGCTCTAACAGGGTCATTCCTAGATAATGTACTCAAAGGGCATTAAGCCTAGAGTGTGAAAACTGAGTTTCCTTGAGAGCTGCTTGGAAGCCTGATGGTGTGTGACGTTAGTGAGCCAAATGGAGTTGTTCTCCCACAAGAACCACTCCCCTGATTCTTCTTCAATATGCGCTTAACCAACATGCAGTGTTTCCTTGATTGAATTAGCTCTCACACCAATATTTGCGTCTAGAGCCTTTGTATTGAGGGCTATCTGAAAACAGCTTAGGCGCTAAAGATCTCTGTGAATGTGGAGTTGGTGGCATGTGAAACCCGCATGTGGAGCATTGGTTTGTGTGGGAAGCTCACCAAGCTTCATTTCAGTCCTAGGCACTCAAAGGGCATTAAGCCTAGAGTGTGAAAACTGAGTTTCCTTGAGAGCTGCTTGGAAGCCTGATGGTGTGTGAAGTTAGTGAGCCAAATGGAGTTGTTCTCCCACAAGAACCACTCGGCTGATTCTTCTTCAATATGCGCTTCACCAACATGCAGTGTTTCCTTGATTGAATTAGCTCTCACACCAATATTTGCGCCTAGAGCCTTTGTATTGAGGGCTATCTGAAAACAGCTTTGGCGCTGAAGTTCTCAGTGAACGCGGAGTTGGTGGCATGTGAAACCTGCATGTGGAGCATTGGTTTGTGTGGGAAGCTCACCAAGCTTCATTTCAGTCCTAGTCACTCAAAGGGCATTAAGCCTAGAGTGTGAAAACTGAGTTTCCTCGAGAGCTGCTTGGAAGCCTGATGGTGTGTGAAGTTAGTGAGCCAAATGGAGTTGTTCTCCCACAAGAACCACTCGGCTGATTCTTCTTCAATTTGCGCTTCACCAACATGCAGTGTTTCCTTGATTGAATTAGCTCTCATACCAATATTTGTGCCTAGAGCCTTTGTATTGAGGGCTATCTGAAAACGGCTTTGGCGCTGAAGTTGTCTGTGAATGTGGAGTTGGTGGCATGTGAAAGCCGCATGTGGAGCATTGGTTTGTGTGGGAAGCTCACCAAGCTTCATTTCAGTCCTAGGCACTCAAAGGGCATTAAGCCTAGAGTGTGAAAACTGAGTTTCCTTGAGAGCCGCTTGGAAGCCTGATGGTGTGTAAAGTTAGTGAGCCAAATGGAGTTGTTCTCCCACAAGAACCACTCGGCTGATTCTTCTTCAATATGCGCTTCACGAACATGCAGTGTTTCCTTGATTGAATTAACTCTCACACCAATATTTGCGCCTAGAGCCTTTGTATTGAGGGCTATTTGAAAACGGCTTTGGCGCTGAAGTTGTCTGTGAATGTGGAGTTGGTGGCATGTGAAACCCGCATGTGGAGCATTGGTTTGTGTGGGATGCTCTACCAGGGTCATTTCTAGATAATGTACTCAAAGGCCATTAAGCCTAGAGTGTGAAAACTGAGTTTCCTTGAGAGCTGCTTGGAAGCCTGATGGTGTGTGACGTTAGTGAGCCAAATGGAGTAGTTCTCCCACAAGAACCACTCCCCTGATTCTTCTTCAATATGCGCTTCACCAACATGCAGTGTTTCATTGATTGAATTAGCTCTCACACCAATATTTGTGCCTAGAGCCTTTGTATTGAGGGATATCTGAAAACAGCTTTGGCGCTGAAGTTGTCTGTGAATGTGGAGTTGGTGGCATGTGAAACCCGCATGTGGAGCATTGGTTTGTGTGGGAAGCTCACCGAGCTTCATTTCAGTATGAGATAATGCACTCAAAGGGCATTAAGCCAAGAGTGTGAAAACTGAGTTTCCTTGAGAGCTGCTTGGAAGCCTGATGGTGTGTGAAGTTAGTGAGCCAAATGGAGCTGTTCTCCCACAAGAACCACTCGGCTGGTTCTTCTTCAATATGCGCTTCACCAACATGCAGTGTTTCCTTGATCGAATTAGCTCTCACACCAATATTTGCGCCTAGAGCCTTTGTATTGAGGGCTATCTGAAAACGGCTTTGGCGCTGAAGTTGTCTGTGAATGTGGAGTTGTTGGCATGTGAAACCCGCATGTGGAGCATTGGTTTGTGTGGGAAGCTCACCAAGCTTCATTTATTCATAGGCACTCAAAGGGCATTAAGCCTAGAGTGTGAAAACTGAGTTTCCTTGAGAGCTGCTTGGAAGCCTGATGGTGTGTGAAGTTAGTGAACCAAATGGAGTTGTTCTCCCACAAGAACCACTGGGCTGATTCTTCTTCAATATGCGCTTCACCAACATGCAATGTTTCCTTGATTGAATTAGCTCTCACACCAATATTTGCGCCTAGAGCCTTTGTATTGAGGGCTATCTGAAAACGGCTTTGGCGCTGAAGTTGTCTGTGAATGTGGAGTTGGTGGCATGTGAAACCCGCATGTGGAGCATTGGTTTGTGTGGGATGCTCTACCAGGGTCATTCCTAGATAATGTACTCAAAGGGCATTAAACCTAGAGTGTGAAAACTGAGTTTCCTTGAGAGCTGCTTGGAAGCCTGATGGTGTGTGAAGTTAGTGAGCCAAATGGAGTTGTTCTCCCACAAGAACCACTCGGCTAATTCTTCTTTAATATGCGCTTCACCAACATGCAGTGTTTCCTTGATTGAATTAGCTCTCATGCCAATATTTGCGCCTACAGCCTTTGTATTGAGGGCTATCTGAAAACGGCTTTGGCGCTGAAGTTGTCTGTGAATGTGGAGTTGGTGGCATGTGAAACCCGCATGTGGAGCATTGGTTTGTGTATGAAGCTCACCAAGCTTCATTTCAGTCATAGGCACTCAAATGGCATTAAGCCTAAAGAGTGAAAACTGAGTTTCCTTGAGAGCTGCTTGGAAGCCTGATGGTATGTGAAGTTAGTGAGCCAAATGGAGTTGTTCTCCCACAAGAACCACTCGGCTGATTCTTCTTCAATATGCGCTTCACCAACATGCAGTGTTTCCTTGATTGAATTAGCTCTCATACCAATATTTGCGCCTAGAGCCTTTGAATTGAGGGCTATCTGAAAACGGCTTTGGCACTGAAGTTGTCTGTGAATGTGGAGTTGGTGGCGTGTGAAACCCGCATGTGGAGCTTTGGTTTGTGTGGGAAACTCACCAAGCTTCATTTCAGTCCTAGGCTCTCAAAGGGCATTAAGCCAAGAGTGTGAAAACTGAGTTTCCTTGAGAGCCGCGTGGAAGCCTGATGGTGTGTGAAGTTAGTGAGCCAAATGGAGTTGTTCTCTCACAAGAACCACCCGGTTGATTCTTCTTCAATATCTGCTTCACCAACATGCAGTGTTTCCTTGATTGAATTAGCTCTCACACCAATATTTGCACCTAGAGCCTTTGTATTGAGGGCTCTCTGAAAACGGCTTTGGCGCTGAAGTTGCCTGTGAATGTGGAGTTGGTGGCATGTGAAACCCGCATGTGGAGCATTGGTTTGTGTGGGATGCTCTAACAGGGTCATTCCTAGATAATGTACTCAAAGGGCATTAAGCCTAGAGTGTGAAAACTGAGTTTCCTTGAGAGCTGCTTGGAAGCCTGATGGTGTGTGACGTTAGTGAGCCAAATGGAGTTGTTCTCCCACAAGAACCACTCCCCTGATTCTTCTTCAATATGCGCTTAACCAACATGCAGTGTTTCCTTGATTGAATTAGCTCTCACACCAATATTTGCGTCTAGAGCCTTTGTATTGAGGGCTATCTGAAAACAGCTTAGGCGCTAAAGATCTCTGTGAATGTGGAGTTGGTGGCATGTGAAACCCGCATGTGGAGCATTGGTTTGTGTGGGAAGCTCACCAAGCTTCATTTCAGTCCTAGGCACTCAAAGGGCATTAAGCCTAGAGTGTGAAAACTGAGTTTCCTTGAGAGCTGCTTGGAAGCCTGATGGTGTGTGAAGTTAGTGAGCCAAATGGAGTTGTTCTCCCACAAGAACCACTCGGCTGATTCTTCTTCAATATGCGCTTCACCAACATGCAGTGTTTCCTTGATTGAATTAGCTCTCACACCAATATTTGCGCCTAGAGCCTTTGTATTGAGGGCTATCTGAAAACAGCTTTGGCGCTGAAGTTCTCAGTGAACGCGGAGTTGGTGGCATGTGAAACCTGCATGTGGAGCATTGGTTTGTGTGGGAAGCTCACCAAGCTTCATTTCAGTCCTAGTCACTCAAAGGGCATTAAGCCTAGAGTGTGAAAACTGAGTTTCCTCGAGAGCTGCTTGGAAGCCTGATGGTGTGTGAAGTTAGTGAGCCAAATGGAGTTGTTCTCCCACAAGAACCACTCGGCTGATTCTTCTTCAATTTGCGCTTCACCAACATGCAGTGTTTCCTTGATTGAATTAGCTCTCATACCAATATTTGTGCCTAGAGCCTTTGTATTGAGGGCTATCTGAAAACGGCTTTGGCGCTGAAGTTGTCTGTGAATGTGGAGTTGGTGGCATGTGAAAGCCGCATGTGGAGCATTGGTTTGTGTGGGAAGCTCACCAAGCTTCATTTCAGTCCTAGGCACTCAAAGGGCATTAAGCCTAGAGTGTGAAAACTGAGTTTCCTTGAGAGCCGCTTGGAAGCCTGATGGTGTGTAAAGTTAGTGAGCCAAATGGAGTTGTTCTCCCACAAGAACCACTCGGCTGATTCTTCTTCAATATGCGCTTCACGAACATGCAGTGTTTCCTTGATTGAATTAACTCTCACACCAATATTTGCGCCTAGAGCCTTTGTATTGAGGGCTATCTGAAAACGGCTTTGGCGCTGAAGTTGTCTGTGAATGTGGAGTTGGTGGCATGTGAAACCCGCATGTGGAGCATTGGTTTGTGTGGGATGCTCTACCAGGGTCATTTCTAGATAATGTACTCAAAGGCCATTAAGCCTAGAGTGTGAAAACTGAGTTTCCTTGAGAGCTGCTTGGAAGCCTGATGGTGTGTGAATTTAGTGAGCCAAATGGAGTTGTTCTCCCACAAGAACCACTCGGCTGATTCTTCTTCAATATGCGCTTCACCAACATGCAGTGTTTCCTTGATTGAATTAGCTCTCACACCAATATTTGCGCCTAGAGCCTTTGTATTGAGGGCTATCTGAAAACGGCTTTGGCGCTGAAGTTGTCTGTGAATGTGGAGTTGGTGGCATGTGAAACCCGCATGTGGAGCATTGGTTTGTGTGGGAAGCTCACCAAGTTTCATTTCAGTCCTAGCTACTCAAAGGGCATTAAGCCAAGAGTGTGAAAATTGAGTTTCCTTGAGAGTTGCTTGGAAGCCTGATGGTGTGTGAAGTTAGTGAGCCAAATGGAGTTGTTCTCCCACAAGAACCACTCCCCTGATTCTTCTTCAATATCTGCTTCACCAACATGCAGTGTTTCCTTGATTGAATTAGCTCTCACACCAATATTTGCACCTAGAGCCTTTGTATTGAGGGCTATCTGAAAACGGCTTTGGCGCTGAAGTGGTCTGTGAATGTGGAGTTGGTGGCATGTGAATCCCGCATGTGGAGCATTGGTTTGTGTGGGAAGCTCACCAAGCTTCATTTCAGTCTGAGATAATGCACACAAAGGCCACTAAGCATAGAGTGTGAAAACTGAGTTTCGTTGAGAGCTGCTTAGAAGCCTGATGGTGTGTGAAGTTAGTGAGCCAAATGGAGTTGTTCTCCCACAAGAACCACTCGGCTGATTCTTCTTCAATATGCGCTTCACCAACATGCAGTGTTTCCTTGATTGAATTAGCTCTCACACCAATATTTTAGCCTAGAGCCTTTGTATTGAGGGCTATCTGAAAACGGCTTTGGCGCTGAAGTTGTCTGTGAATGTGGAGTTGGTGGCATGTGAAACCCGCATGTGGAGCATTGGTTTGTGTGGGAAGCTCACCAAGCTTCATTTCAGTCCTAGGCACTCAAAGTGCATTAAGCCTAGAGTGTGAAAACTGAGTTTCCTTGAGAGCCGCTTGGAAGCCTGATGGTGTGTGAAGTTAGTGAGCCAAATGGAGTTGTTCTCCCACAAGAACCACTCCCCTGATTCTTCTTCAATATGCGCTTCACCAACATGCAGTGTTTCCTTGATTGAATTAGCTCTCACACCAATATTTGCACCTAGAGCCTTTGTATTGAGGGCTATCTGAAAACGGCTTTGGCTAGGGAGTTGTCTGTGAATCTGGAGTTTGTGGCATGTGAAACCCGCATGTGGAGCATTGGTTTGTGTGGGATGCTCTACCTGGGTCATTCCTAGATAATGTACTCAAAGACCATTAAGCCTAAAGAGTGAAAACTGAGTTTCCTTGCGAGCTGCTTGGAAGCCTGATGGTATGTGAAGTTAGTGAGCCAAATGGAGTTGTTCTCCCACAAGAACCACTCGGCTGATTCTTCTTCAATATGCGCTTCACCAACATGCAGTGTTTCCTTGATTGAATTAGCTCTCACACCAATATTTGCGCCTAGAGCCTTTGAATTGAGGGCTATCTGAAAACGGCTTTGGCACTGAAGTTGTCTGTGAATGTGGAGTTGGTGGCGTGTGAAACCCGCATGTGGAGCTTTGGTTTGTGTGGGAAGCTCACCGAGCTTCATTTCAGTCCTAGGCACTCAAATGGCATTAAGCCAAGAGTGTGAAAACTGAGTTTCCTTGAGAGCCACGTGGAAGCCTGATGGTGTGTGAAGTTAGTGAGCCAAATGGAGTTGTTCTCCCACAAGAACCACTCGGCTGATTCTTCTTCAATATGCGCTTCACCAACATGCAGTGTTTCCTTGATTGAATTAGCTCTCACACCAATATTTGCGCCTAGAGCCTTTGTATTGAGGGCTATCTGAAAACGGCTGTGGCGCTGAAGTTGTCTGTGAATGTGGAGTTGGTGGCATGTGAAACCCGCATGTGGAGCATTGGTTTGTGTGGGATGCTCTACCAGGGTCATTTCTAGATAATGTACTCAAAGGCCATTAAGCCTAGAGTGTGAAAACTGAGTTTCCTTGAGAGCTGCTTGGAAGCCTGATGGTGTGTGAGGTTAGTGAGCCAAATTGAGTTGTTCTCCCACAAGAACCACTCCCCTGATTCTTCTTCAATATGCGCTTCACCAACATGCAGTGTTTCCTTGATTGAATTAGCTCTCACACCAATATTTGTGCCTAGAGCCTTTGTATTGAGGGCTATCTGAAAACGGCTTTGGCGCTGAAGTTGTCTGTGAATGTGGAGTTGGTGGCATGTGAAACCCGCATGTGGAGCATTGGTTTGTGTGGGAAGCTCACCAAGCTTCATTTCAGTCTGAGATAATGCACTCAAAGGGCATTAAGCCTAGAGTGTGAAAACTGAGTTTCGTTGAGAGCTGCTTGGAAGCCTGATGGTGTGTGAAGTTAGTGAGGCAAATGGAGCTGTTCTCCCACAAGAACCACTCGGCTGGTTCTTCTTCAATATGCGCTTCACCAACATGCAGTGTTTCCTTGATCGAATTAGCTCTCACACCAATATTTGCGCCTAGAGCCTTTGTATTGAGGGCTATCTGAAAACGGCTTTGGCGCTGAAGTTGTCTGTGAATGTGGAGTTGGTGGCATGTGAAACCCGCATGTGGAGCATTGGTTTGTGTGGGATGCTCGACCAGGGTCATTCCTAGATAATGTACTCAAAGGGCATTAAACCTAGAGTGTGAAAACTGAGTTTCCTTGAGAGCTGCTTGGAAGCCTGATGGTGTGTGAAGTTAGTGAGCCAAATGGAGTTGTTCTCCCACAAGAACCACTCGGCTAATTCTTCTTTAATATGCGCTTCACCAACATGCAGTGTTTCCTTGATTGAATTAGCTCTCATACCAATATTTGCGCCTACAGCCTTTGTATTGAGGGCTATCTGAAAACGGCTTTGGCGCTGAAGTTGTCTGTGAATGTGGAGTTGGTGGCATGTGAAACCCGCATGTGGAGCATTGGTTTGTGTATGAAGCTCACCAAGCTTCATTTCAGTCCTAGGCACTCAAAGGGCATTAAGCCTATAGTGCGAAAACTGAGTTTCCTTGAGAGCTGCTTGGAAGCCTGATGGTGTGTGAATTTAGTGAGCCTAATGGAGTTGTTCTCCCACAAGAACCACTCGGCTGATTCTTCTTCAATATGCGCTTCACCAACATGCAGTGTTTCCTTGATTGAATTAGCTCTCACACCAATATTTGCTTCTAGAGCCTTTGTATTGAGGGCTATCTGAAAACAGCTTTGGCGCTGAAGTTCTCAGTGAACGCGGAGTTGGTGGCATGTGAAACCCGCATGTGGAGCATTGGTTTGTGTGGGAAGCTCACCAAGCTTCATTTCAGTCCTAGGCACTCAAAGGGCATTAAGCCTAGAGTGTGAAAACTGAGTTTCCTAGAAAGCTGCTTGAAAGCCTGATGGTGTGTGAAGTTAGTGAGCCAAATGGAGTTGTTCTCTCACAAGAACCACTCGGCTGATTCTTCTTCAATATGCGCTTCACCAACATGCAGTGTTTCCTTGATTGAATTAGCTCTCATACCAATATTTGCGCCTAGAGCCTTTGTATTGAGGGCTATCTGAAAACGGCTTTGGCGCTGAAGTTGTCTGTGAATGTGGAGTTGGTGGCATGTGAAACCCGCATGTGGAGCATTGGTTTGTGTGGGAAGCTCACCGAGCTTCATTTCAGTCCTAGGCACTCAAAGGGCATTAAGCCTAGAGTGTGAAAACTGAGTTTCCTTGAGAGCTGCTTGGAAGCCTGATGGTGTGTGAAGTTAGTGAGAAAAATGGAGTTGTTCTCTCACAAGAACCACTCGGCTGATTCTTCTTCAATATGCGCTTCACCAACATGCAGTGTTTCCTTGATTGAATTAGCTCTCACACCAATATTTGCGCCTAGAGCCTTTGTATTGAGGGCTATCTGAAAACGGCTTTGGCCCTGAAGTTGTCTGTGAATGTGGAGTTGGTGGCGTGTGATACCCGCATGTGGAGCATTGGTTTCTGTGGGATGCTCTACCAGGTTCATTCGTAGATAATGCAGTCAAAGGGCATTAAGGCTAGAGTGTGAAAACTGAGTTTCCTTGAGAGCTGCTTGGAAGCCTGATGGTATGTGAAGTTAGTGAGTAAAATGGAGTTGTTCTCCCACAAGAACCACTCGGCTGATTCTTCTTCAATATGCGCTTCACCAACATGCAGTGTTTCCTTGATTGAATTAGCTCTCACACCAATATTTGCGCCTAGAGCCTTTGTATTGAGGGCTATCTGAAAACGGCTTTGGCACTGAAGTTGTCTGTGAACGTGGAGTTGGTGGCATGTGATACCCTCATGTGGAGCATTGGTTTGTGTGGGAAGCTCACCGAGCTTCATTTCAGTCCTAGGCACTCAAAGGGCATTAAGCCTAGAGTGTGAAAACTGAGTTTCCTTGAGAGCTGCTTGGAAGCCTGATGGTGTGTGAAGTTAGTGAGCCAAATGGAGTTGTTCTCCCACAAGAACCACTCGGCTGATTCTTCTTCAATATGCGCTTCACCAACATGCAGTGTTTCCTTGATTGAATTAGCTCTCACACCAATATTTGCGCCTAGAGCCTTTGTATTGAGGGCTATCTGAAAACGGCTTTGGCGCTGAAGTTGTCTGTGAATGTGGAGTTGGTGGCATGTGAAACCCGCATGTGGAGCATTGGTTTGTGTGGGATGCTCTACCAGGGTCATTCCTAGATAATGTACTCAAAGGGCATTAAACCTAGAGTGTGAAAACTGAGTTTCCTTGAGAGCTGCTTGGAAGCCTGATGGTGTGTGAAGTTAGTGAGCCAAATGGAGTTGTTCTCCCACAAGAACCACTCGGCTAATTCTTCTTTAATATGCGCTTCACCAACATGCAGTGTTTCCTTGATTGAATTAGCTCTCATACCAATATTTGCGCCTAGAGCCTTTGTATTGAGGGCTATCTGAAAACGGCTTTGGCGCTGAAGTTGTCTGTGAATGTGGAGTTGGTGGCATGTGAAACCCGCATGTGGAGCATTGGTTTGTGTATGAAGCTCACCAAGCTTCATTTCAGTCCTAGGCACTCAAAGGGCATTAAGCCTATAGTGCGAAAACTGAGTTTCCTTGAGAGCTGCTTGGAAGCCTGATGGTGTGTGAATTTAGTGAGCCTAATGGAGTTGTTCTCCCACAAGAACCACTCGGCTGATTCTTCTTCAATATGCGCTTCACCAACATGCAGTGTTTCCTTGATTGAATTAGCTCTCACACCAATATTTGCGCCTAGAGCCTTTGTATTGAGGGCTATCTGAAAACAGCTTTGGCGCTGAAGTTCTCAGTGAACGCGGAGTTGGTGGCATGTGAAACCCGCATGTGGAGCATTGGTTTGTGTGGGAAGCTCACCAAGCTTCATTTCAGTCCTAGGCACTCAAAGGGCATTAAGCCTAGAGTGTGAAAACTGAGTTTCCTAGAAAGCTGCTTGGAAGCCTGATGGTGTGTGAAGTTAGTGAGCCAAATGGAGTTGTTCTCTCACAAGAACCACTCGGCTGATTCTTCTTCAATATGCGCTTCACCAACATGCAGTGTTTCCTTGATTGAATTAGCTCTCATACCAATATTTGCGCCTAGAGCCTTTGTATTGAGGGCTATCTGAAAACGGCTTTGGCGCTGAAGTTGTCTGTGAATGTGGAGTTGGTGGCATGTGAAACCCGCATGTGGATCATTGGTTTGTGTGGGAAGCTCACCGAGCTTCATTTCAGTCCTAGGCACTCAAAGGGCATTAAGCCTAGAGTGTGAAAACTGAGTTTCCTTGAGAGCTGCTTGGAAGCCTGATGGTGTGTGAAGTTAGTGAGAAAAATGGAGTTGTTCTCTCACAAGAACCACTCGGCTGATTCTTCTTCAATATGCGCTTCACCAACATGCAGTGTTTCCTTGATTGAATTAGCTCTCACACCAATATTTGCGCCTAGAGCCTTTGTATTGAGGGCTATCTGAAAACGGCTTTTGCCCTGAAGTTGTCTGTGAATGTGGAGTTGGTGGCGTGTGATACCCGCATGTGGAGCATTGGTTTCTGTGGGATGCTCTACCAGGTTCATTCGTAGATAATGCAGTCAAAGGGCATTAAGGCTAGAGTGTGAAAACTGAGTTTCCTTGAGAGCTGCTTGGAAGCCTGATGGTATGTGAAGTTAGTGAGTAAAATGGAGTTGTTCTCCCACAAGAACCACTCGGCTGATTCTTCTTCAATATGCGCTTCACCAACATGCAGTGTTTCCTTGATTGAATTAGCTCTCACACCAATATTTGCGCCTAGAGCCTTTGTATTGAGGGCTATCTGAAAACGGCTTTGGCACTGAAGTTGTCTGTGAACGTGGAGTTGGTGGCATGTGATACCCTCATGTGGAGCATTGGTTTGTGTGGGAAGCTCACCGAGCTTCATTTCAGTCCTAGGCACTCAAAGGGCATTAAGCCTAGAGTGTGAAAACTGAGTTTCCTTGAGAGCTGCTTGGAAGCCTGATGGTGTGTGAAGTTAGTGAGCCAAATGGAGTTGTTCTCCCACAAGAACCACTCGGCTGATTCTTCTTCAATATGCGCTTCACCAACATGCAGTGTTTCCTTGATTGAATTAGCTCTCACACCAATATTTGCGCCTAGAGCCTTTGTATTGAGGGCTATCTGAAAACGGCTTTGGCGCTGAAGTGGTCTGTGAATGCGGAGTTGGTGGCGTGTGAAACCCGCATGTGGAGCATTGGTTTGTGTGGGATGCTCTACCAGGTTCATTCCTAGATAATGCACTCAAAGGGCATTAAGCTTAGAGTGTGAAAACTGAGTTTCCTTGAGAGCCGCTTGGAAGCCTGATGGTGTGTGAAGTTAGTGAGCCAAATGGAGTAGTTCTCCCACAAGAACCACTCCCCTGATTCTTCTTCAATATGCGCTTCACCAACATGCAGTGTTTCCTTGATTGAATTAGCTCTCACACCAATATTTGCGCCTAGATCCTTTGTAGTGAGGGCTATCTGAAAACACCTTTGGCGCTGAAGTTGTCTATGAATGTGGAGTTGGTGGCATGTAAAACCCGCATGTGGAGCATTGGTTTGTGTGGGAAGCTCACCGAGCTTCATTTCAGTCCTAGGCACTCAAAGGTCATTAAGCCTAGAGTGCGAAAACTGAGTTTCCTTGAGAGATGCTTGGAAGCCTGATGGTGTGTGAATTTAGTGAGCCAAATGGAGTTGTTCTCCCACAAGAACCACTCGGCTGATTCTTCTTCAATATGCGCTTCACCAACATGCAGTGTTTCCTTGATTGAATTAGCTCTCACACCAATATTTGCGCCTAGAGCCTTTGTATTGAGGGCTATCTGAAAACAGCTTTGGCGCTGAAGTTCTCAGTGAACGCGGAGTTGGTGGCATGTGAAACCCGCATGTGGAGCATTGGTTTGTGTGGGAAGCTCACCGAGCTTCATTTCAGTCCTAGGCACTCAAAGGGCATTAAGCCTAGAGTGTGAAAACTGAGTTTCCTTGAGAGCTGCTTGGAAGCCTGATGGTGTGTGAAGTTAGTGAGCCAAATGGAGTTGTTCTCCCACAAGAACCACTCGGCTGATTCTTCTTCAATATGCGCTTCACCAACATGCATTGTTTCCTTGATTGAATTAGCTCTCACACCAATATTTGCGCCTAGAGCCTTTGTATTGAGGGCTATCTGAAAACGGCTTTGGCCCTGAAGTTGTCTGTGAATGTGGAGTTGGTGGCGTGTGATACCCGCATGTGGAGCATTGGTTTCTGTGGGATGCTCTACCAGGTTCATTCGTAGATAATGCAGTCAAAGGGCATTAAGGCTAGAGTGTGAAAACTGAGTTTCCTTGAGAGCTGCTTGGAAGTCTGATGGTATGTGAAGTTAGTGAGTAAAATGGAGTTGTTCTCCCACAAGAACCACTCGGCTGATTCTTCTTCAATATGCGCTTCACCAACATGCAGTGTTTCCTTGATTGAATTAGCTCTCACACCAATATTTGCGCCTAGAGCCTTTGTATTGAGGGCTATCTGAAAACGGCTTTGGCACTGAAGTTGTCTGTGAACGTGGAGTTGGTGGCATGTGATACCCTCATGTGGAGCATTGGTTTGTGTGGGAAGCTCACCGAGCTTCATTTCAGTCCTAGGCACTCAAAGGGCATTAAGCCTAGAGTGTGAAAACTGAGTTTCCTTGAGAGCTGCTTGGAAGCCTGATGGTGTGTGAAGTTAGTGAGCCAAATGGAGTTGTTCTCCCACAAGAACCACTCGGCTGATTCTTCTTCAATATGCGCTTCACCAACATGCAGTGTTTCCTTGATTGAATTAGCTCTCACACCAATATTTGCGCCTAGAGCCTTTGTATTGAGGGCTATCTGAAAACGGCTTTGGCGCTGAAGTGGTCTGTGAATGCGGAGTTGGTGGCGTGTGAAACCCGCATGTGGAGCATTGGTTTGTGTGGGATGCTCTACCAGGTTCATTCCTAGATAATGCACTCAAAGGGCATTAAGCTTAGAGTGTGAAAACTGAGTTTCCTTGAGAGCCGCTTGGAAGCCTGATGGTGTGTGAAGTTAGTGAGCCAAATGGAGTAGTTCTCCCACAAGAACCACTCGGCTGATTCTTCTTCAATATGCGCTTCACCAACATGCAGTGTTTCCTTGATTGAATTAGCTCTCACACCAATATTTGCGCCTAGATCCTTTGTAGTGAGGGCTATCTGAAAACACCTTTGGCGCTGAAGTTGTCTATGAATGTGGAGTTGGTGGCATGTAAAACCCGCATGTGGAGCATTGGTTTGTGTGGGAAGCTCACCGAGCTTCATTTCAGTCCTAGGCACTCAAAGGTCATTAAGCCTAGAGTGCGAAAACTGAGTTTCCTTGAGAGATGCTTGGAAGCCTGATGGTGTGTGAATTTAGTGAGCCAAATGGAGTTGTTCTCCCACAAGAACCACTCGGCTGATTCTTCTTCAATATGCGCTTCACCAACATGCAGTGTTTCCTTGATTGAATTAGCTCTCACACCAATATTTGCGCCTAGAGCCTTTGTATTGAGGGCTATCTGAAAACAGCTTTGGCGCTGAAGTTCTCAGTGAACGCGGAGTTGGTGGCATGTGAAACCCGCATGTGGAGCATTGGTTTGTGTGGGAAGCTCACCGAGCTTCATTTCAGTCCTAGGCACTCAAAGGGCATTAAGCCTAGAGTGTGAAAACTGAGTTTCCTTGAGAGCTGCTTGGAAGCCTGATGGTGTGTGAAGTTAGTGAGCCAAATGGAGTTGTTCTCCCACAAGAACCACTCGGCTGATTCTTCTTCAATATGCGCTTCACCAACATGCAGTGTTTCCTTGATTGAATTAGCTCTCACACCAATATTTGCGCCTAGAGCCTTTGTATTGAGGGCTATCTGAAAACAGCTTTGGCGCTGAAGTTCTCAGTGAACGCGGAGTTGGTGGCATGTGAAACCCGCATGTGGAGCATTGGTTTGTGTGGGAAGCTCACCGAGCTTCATTTCAGTCCTAGGCACTCAAAGGGCATTAAGCCTAGAGTGTGAAAACTGAGTTTCCTTGAGAGCTGCTTGGAAGCCTGATGGTGTGTGAAGTTAGTGAGCCAAATGGAGTTGTTCTCCCACAAGAACCACTCGGCTGATTCTTCTTCAATATGCGCTTCACCAACATGCAGTGTTTCCTTGATTGAATTAGCTCTCACACCAATATTTGCGCCTAGAGCCTTTGTATTGAGGGCTATCTGAAAACGGCTTTGGCGCTGAAGTGGTCTGTGAATGTGGAGTTGGTGGCGTGTGAAACCCGCATGTGGAGCATTGGTTTGTGTGGGATGCTCTACCAGGTTCATTCCTAGATAATGCACTCAAAGGGCATTAAGCTTAGAGTGTGAAAACTGAGTTTCCTTGAGAGCCGCTTGGAAGCCTGATGGTGTGTGAAGTTAGTGAGCCAAATGGAGTAGTTCTCCCACAAGAACCACTCCCCTGATTCTTCTTCAATATGCGCATCACCAACATGCAGTGTTTCCTTGATTGAATTAGCTCTCACACCAATATTTGTGCCTAGAGCCTTTGTATTGAGGGCTATCTGAAAACGGCTTTGGCGCTGAAGTTGTCTGTGAATGTGGAGTTGGTGGCATGTGAAACCCGCATGTGGAGCATTGGTTTGTGTGGGAAGCTCACCAAGCTTCATTTCAGTATGAGATAATGCACTCAAAGGGCATTAAGCCAAGAGTGTGAAAACTGAGTTTCCTTGAGAGCTGCTTGGAAGCCTGATGGTGTGTGAAGTTAGTGAGCCAAATGGAGCTGTTCTCCCACAAGAACCACTCGGCTGGTTCTTCTTCAATATGCGCTTCACCAACATGCAGTGTTTCCTTGATCGAATTAGCTCTCACACCAATATTTGCGCCTAGAGCCTTTGTATTGAGGGCTATCTGAAAACGGCTTTGGCGCTGAAGTTGTCTGTGAATGTGGAGTTGGTGGCATGTGAAACCCGCATGTGGAGCATTGGTTTGTGTGGGAAGCTCACCAAGCTTCATTTCAGTCCTAGGCACTCAAAGGGCATTAAGCCTAGAGTGTGAAAACTGAGTTTCCTTGAGAGCTGCTTGGAAGCCTGATGGTGTGTGAAGTTAGTGAACCAAATGGAGTTGTTCTCCCACAAGAACCACTGGGCTGATTCTTCTTCAATATGCGCTTCACCAACATGCAATGTTTCCTTGATTGAATTAGCTCTCACACCAATATTTGCGCCTAGAGCCTTTGTATTGAGGGCTATCTGAAAACGGCTTTGGCGCTGAAGTTGTATGTGAATGTGGAGTTGGTGGCATGTGAAACCCGCATGTGGAGCATTGGTTTGTGTGGGATGCTCTACCAGGGTCATTCCTAGATAATGTACTCAAAGGGCATTAAACCTAGAGTGTGAAAACTGAGTTTCCTTGAGAGCTGCTTGGAAGCCTGATGGTGTGTGAAGTTAGTGAGCCAAATGGAGTTGTTCTCCCACAAGAACCACTCGGCTAATTCTTCTTTAATATGCGCTTCACCAACATGCAGTGTTTCCTTGATTGAATTAGCTCTCATACCAATATTTGCGCCTACAGCCTTTGTATTGAGGGCTATCTGAAAACGGCTTTGGCGCTGAAGTTGTCTGTGAATGTGGAGTTGGTGGCATGTGAAACCCGCATGTGGAGCATTGGTTTGTGTATGAAGCTCACCAAGCTTCATTTCAGTCATAGGCACTCAAATGGCATTAAGCCTAAAGAGTGAAAACTGAGTTTCCTTGAGAGCTGCTTGGAAGCCTGATGGTATGTGAAGTTAGTGAGCCAAATGGAGTTGTTCTCCCACAAGAACCACTCGGCTGATTCTTCTTCAATATGCCCTTCACCAACATGCAGTGTTTCCTTGATTGAATTAGCTCTCACACCAATATTTGCGCCTAGAGCCTTTGTATTGAGGGCTATCTGAAAACAGCTTTGGCGCTGAAGTTCTCAGTGAACGCGGAGTTGGTGGCATGTGAAACCCGCATGTGGAGCATTGGTTTGTGTGGGAAGCTCACCGAGCTTCATTTCAGTCCTAGGCACTCAAAGGGCATTAAGCCTAGAGTGTGAAAACTGAGTTTCCTTGAGAGCTGCTTGGAAGCCTGATGGTGTGTGAAGTTAGTGAGCCAAATGGAGTTGTTCTCCCACAAGAACCACTCGGCTGATTCTTCTTCAATATGCGCTTCACCAACATGCAGTGTTTCCTTGATTGAATTAGCTCTCACACCAATATTTGCGCCTAGAGCCTTTGTATTGAGGGCTATCTGAAAACGGCTTTGGCGCTGAAGTGGTCTGTGAATGTGGAGTTGGTGGCGTGTGAAACCCGCATGTGGAGCATTGGTTTGTGTGGGATGCTCTACCAGGTTCATTCCTAGATAATGCACTCAAAGGGCATTAAGCTTAGAGTGTGAAAACTGAGTTTCCTTGAGAGCCGCTTGGAAGCCTGATGGTGTGTGAAGTTAGTGAGCCAAATGGAGTAGTTCTCCCACAAGAACCACTCCCCTGATTCTTCTTCAATATGCGCATCACCAACATGCAGTGTTTCCTTGATTGAATTAGCTCTCACACCAATATTTGTGCCTAGAGCCTTTGTATTGAGGGCTATCTGAAAACGGCTTTGGCGCTGAAGTTGTCTGTGAATGTGGAGTTGGTGGCATGTGAAACCCGCATGTGGAGCATTGGTTTGTGTGGGAAGCTCACCAAGCTTCATTTCAGTATGAGATAATGCACTCAAAGGGCATTAAGCCAAGAGTGTGAAAACTGAGTTTCCTTGAGAGCTGCTTGGAAGCCTGATGGTGTGTGAAGTTAGTGAGCCAAATGGAGCTGTTCTCCCACAAGAACCACTCGGCTGGTTCTTCTTCAATATGCGCTTCACCAACATGCAGTGTTTCCTTGATCGAATTAGCTCTCACACCAATATTTGCGCCTAGAGCCTTTGTATTGAGGGCTATCTGAAAACGGCTTTGGCGCTGAAGTTGTCTGTGAATGTGGAGTTGGTGGCATGTGAAACCCGCATGTGGAGCATTGGTTTGTGTGGGAAGCTCACCAAGCTTCATTTCAGTCCTAGGCACTCAAAGGGCATTAAGCCTAGAGTGTGAAAACTGAGTTTCCTTGAGAGCTGCTTGGAAGCCTGATGGTGTGTGAAGTTAGTGAACCAAATGGAGTTGTTCTCCCACAAGAACCACTGGGCTGATTCTTCTTCAATATGCGCTTCACCAACATGCAATGTTTCCTTGATTGAATTAGCTCTCACACCAATATTTGCGCCTAGAGCCTTTGTATTGAGGGCTATCTGAAAACGGCTTTGGCGCTGAAGTTGTATGTGAATGTGGAGTTGGTGGCATGTGAAACCCGCATGTGGAGCATTGGTTTGTGTGGGATGCTCTACCAGGGTCATTCCTAGATAATGTACTCAAAGGGCATTAAACCTAGAGTGTGAAAACTGAGTTTCCTTGAGAGCTGCTTGGAAGCCTGATGGTGTGTGAAGTTAGTGAGCCAAATGGAGTTGTTCTCCCACAAGAACCACTCGGCTAATTCTTCTTTAATATGCGCTTCACCAACATGCAGTGTTTCCTTGATTGAATTAGCTCTCATACCAATATTTGCGCCTACAGCCTTTGTATTGAGGGCTATCTGAAAACGGCTTTGGCGCTGAAGTTGTCTGTGAATGTGGAGTTGGTGGCATGTGAAACCCGCATGTGGAGCATTGGTTTGTGTATGAAGCTCACCAAGCTTCATTTCAGTCATAGGCACTCAAATGGCATTAAGCCTAAAGAGTGAAAACTGAGTTTCCTTGAGAGCTGCTTGGAAGCCTGATGGTATGTGAAGTTAGTGAGCCAAATGGAGTTGTTCTCCCACAAGAACCACTCGGCTGATTCTTCTTCAATATGCCCTTCACCAACATGCAGTGTTTCCTTGATTGAATTAGCTCTCACACCAATATTTGCGCCTAGAGCCTTTGTATTGAGGGCTATCTGAAAACAGCCTTGGCGCTGAAGTTCTCAGTGAACGCGGAGTTGGTGGCATGTGAAACCCGCATGTGGAGCATTGGTTTGTGTGGGAAGCTCACCAAGCTTCATTTCAGTCCTAGGCACTCAAAGGGCATTAAGCCTAGAGTGTGAAAACTGAGTTTCCTTGAGAGCCGCTTGGAAGCCTGATGGTGTGTAAAGTTAGTGAGCCAAATGGAGTTGTTCTCCCACAAGAACCACTCGGCTGATTCTTCTTCAATATGCGCTTCACCAACATGCAGTGTTTCCTTGATTGAATTAGCTCTCACACCAATATTTGCGCCTAGAGCCTTTGTATTGAGGGCTATCTGAAAACGGATTTGGCGCTGAAGTTGTCTGTGAATGTGGAGTTGGTGGCATGTGAAACCCGCATGTGGAGCATTGGTTTGTGTGGGATGCTCTACCAGGGTCATTTCTAGATAATGTACTCAAAGGCCATTAAGCCTAGAGTGTGAAAACTGAGTTTCCTTGAGAGCTGCTTGGAAGCCTGATGGTGTGTGAATTTAGTGAGCCAAATGGAGTTGTTCTCCCACAAGAACCACTCGGCTGATTCTTCTTCAATATGCGCTTCACCAACATGCAGTGTTTCCTTGATTGAATTAGCTCTCACACCAATATTTGAGCCTAGAGCCTTTGTATTGAGGGCTATCTGAAAACGGCTTTGGCGCTGAAGTTGTCTGTGAATGTGGAGTTGGTGGCATGTGAAACCCGCATGTGGAGCATTGGTTTGTGTGGGAAGCTCACCAAGCTTCATTTCAGTCCTAGGCACTCAAAGGGCATTAAGCCTAAAGTGTGAAAACTGAGTTTCCTTGAGAGCTGCTTGGAAACCTGATGGTGTGTGAAGTTAGTGATCCAAATGGAGTTGTTCGCCAACAAGAACCACTCGGCTGATTCTTCTTCAATACGCGCTTCACCAACATGCAGTGTTTCCTTGATTGAATTAGCTCTCACACCAATATTTGCGCCTAGAGCCTTTGCATTGAGAGCTATCTGAAAATGGTTTTGGCGCTGAAGTTGTCTGTGAACGTGGAGTTGGTGGCATGTGAAACCCGCATGTGGAGCATTGGTTTGTGTGGGATGCTCTACCAGGGTCATTCCTAGATAATGTACTCAAAGGGCATTAAACCTAGAGTGTGAAAACTGAGTTTCCTTGAGAGCTGCTTGGAAGCCTGATGGTGTGTGAAGTTAGTGAGCCAAATGGAGTTGTTCTCCCACAAGAACCACTCGGCTGATTCTTCTTTAATATGCGCTTCACCAACATGCAGTGTTTCCTTGATTGAATTAGCTCTCATACCAATATTTGCGCCTACAGCCTTTGTATTGAGGGCTATCTGAAAACGGCTTTGGCGCTGAAGTTGTCTGTGAATGTGGAGTTGGTGGCATGTGAAACCCGCATGTGGAGCATTGGTTTGTGTGGGAAGCTCACCAAGCTTCATTTCAGTCCTAGGCACTCAAATGGCATTAAGCCTAAAGAGTGAAAACTGAGTTTCCTTGAGAGCTGCTTGGAAGCCTGATGGTATGTGAAGTTAGTGAGCCAAATGGAGTTGTTCTCCCACAAGAACCACTCGGCTGATTCTTCTTCAATATGCGCTTCACCAACATGCAGTGTTTCCTTGATTGAATTAGCTCTCATACCAATATTTGCGCCTAGAGCCTTTGAATTGAGGGCTATCTGAAAACGGCTTTGGCACTGAAGTTGTCTGTGAATGTGGAGTTGGTGGCGTGTGAAACCCGCATGTGGAGCTTTGGTTTGTGTGGGAAGCTCACCGAGCTTCATTTCAGTCCTAGGCACTCAAAGGGCATTAAGCCAAGAGTGTGAAAACTGAGTTTCCTTGAGAGCCGCGTGGAAGCCTGATGGTGTGTGAAGTTAGTGAGCCAAATGGAGTTGTTCTCCCACAAGAACCACCCGGCTGATTCTTCTTCAATATGCGCTTCACCAACATGCAGTGTTTCCTTGATTGAATTAGCTCTCACACCAATATTTGAGCCTAGAGCCTTTGTATTGAGGGCTCTCTGAAAACGGCTTTGGCGCTGAAGTGGTCTGTGAATGTGGAGTTGGTGGCATGTGAAACCCGCATGTGGAGCATTGGTTTGTGTGGGATGCTCTAACAGGGTCATTCCTAGATAATGTACTCAAACGGCATTAAGCCTAGAGTGTGAAAACTGAGTTTCCTTGAGAGCTGCTTGGAAGCCTGATGGTGTGTGACGTTAGTGAGCCAAATGGAGTTGTTCTCCCACAAGAACCACTCCCCTGATTCTTCTTCAATATGCGCTTAACCAACATGCAGTGTTTCCTTGATTGAATTAGCTCTCACACCAATATTTGCGTCTAGAGCCTTTGTATTGAGGGCTATCTGAAAACAGCTTTGGCGCTAAAGATCTCTGTGAATGTGGAGTTGGTGGCATGTGAAAGCCCGCATGTGGAGCATTGGTTTGTGTGGGAAGCTCACCAAGCTTCATTTCAGTCCTAGGCACTCAAAGGGCATTAAGCCTAGAGTGTGAAAACTGAGTTTCCTTGAGAGCTGCTTGGAAGCCTGATGGTGTGTGAAGTTAGTGAGCCAAATGGAGTTGTTCTCCCACAAGAACCACTCGGCTGATTCTTCTTCAATATGCGCTTCACCAACATGCAGTGTTTCCTTGATAGAATTAGCTCTCACACCAATATTTGCGCCTAGAGCCTTTGTATTGAGGGCTATCTGAAAACAGCTTTGGCGCTGAAGTTCTCAGTGAACGCGGAGTTGGTGGCATGTGAAACCCGCATGTGGAGCATTGGTTTGTGTGGGAAGCTCACCAAGCTTCATTTCAGTCCTAGGCACTCAAAGGGCATTAAGCCTAGAGTGTGAAAACTGAGTTTCCTCGAGAGCTGCTTGGAAGCCTGATGGTGTGTGAAGTTAGTGAGCCAAATGGAGTTGTTCTCCCACAAGAACCACTCCCCTGATTCTTCTTCAATTTGCGCTTCACCAACATGCAGTGTTTCCTTGATTGAATTAGCTCTCATACCAATATTTGTGCCTAGAGCCTTTGTATTGAGGGCTATCTGAAAACGGCTTTGGCGCTGAAGTTGTCTGTGAATGTGGAGTTGGTGGCATGTGAAAGCCCGCATGTGGAGCATTGGTTTGTGTGGGAAGCTCACCAAGCTTCATTTCAGTCCTAGGCACTCAAAGGGCATTAAGCCTAGAGTGTGAAAACTGAGTTTCCTTGAGAGCCGCTTGAAAGCCTGATGGTGTGTAAAGTTAGTGAGCCAAATGGAGTTGTTCTCCCACAAGAACCACTCGGCTGATTCTTCTTCAATATGCGCTTCACGAACATGCAGTGTTTCCTTGATTGAATTAGCTCTCACACCAATATTTGCGCCTAGAGCCTTTGTATTGAGGGCTATCTGAAAACGGATTTGGCGCTGAAGTTGTCTGTGAATGTGGAGTTGGTGGCATGTGAAACCCGCATGTGGAGCATTGGTTTGTGTGGGATGCTCTACCAGGGTCATTTCTAGATAATGTACTCAAAGGCCATTAAGCCTAGAGTGTGAAAACTGAGTTTCCTTGAGAGCTGCTTGGAAGCCTGATGGTGTGTGAATTTAGTGAGCCAAATGGAGTTGTTCTCCCACAAGAACCACTCGGCTGATTCTTCTTCAATATGCGCTTCACCAACATGCAGTGTTTCCTTGATTGAATTAGCTCTCACACCAATATTTGAGCCTAGAGCCTTTGTATTGAGGGCTATCTGAAAACGGCTTTGGCGCTGAAGTTGTCTGTGAATGTGGAGTTGGTGGCATGTGAAACCCGCATGTGGAGCATTGGTTTGTGTGGGAAGCTCACCAAGCTTCATTTCAGTCCTAGGCACTCAAAGGGCATTAAGCCTAAAGTGTGAAAACTGAGTTTCCTTGAGAGCTGCTTGGAAGCCTGATGGTGTGTGAAGTTAGTGATCCAAACGGAGTTGTTCGCCAACAAGAACCACTCGGCTGATTCTTCTTCAATACGCGCTTCACCAACATGCAGTGTTTCCTTGATTGAATTAGCTCTCACACCAATATTTGCGCCTAGAGCCTTTGCATTGAGAGCTATCTGAAAATGGTTATGGCGCTGAAGTTGTCTGTGAACGTGGAGTTGGTGGCATGTGAAACCCGCATGTGGAGCATTGGTTTCTGTGGGAAGCTCACCGAGCTTCATTTCAGTCCTAGGCAGTCAAAGGGCATTAAGCCTAGAGTGTGAAAACTGAGTTTCCTTGAGAGCTGCTTGGAAGCCTGATGGTATGTGAAGTTAGTGAGTAAAATGGAGTTGTTCTCCCACAAGAACCACTCGGCTGATTCTTCTTCAATATGCGCTTCACCAACATGCAGTGTTGCTTGATTGAATTAGCTCTCACACCAATATTTGAGCCTAGAGCCTTTGTATTGAGGGCTATCTGAAAACGGCTTTGGCACTGAAGTTGTCTGTGAACGTGGAGTTGGTGGCGTGTGATACCCTCATGTGGAGCATTGGTTTGTGTGGGAAGCTCACCAAGCTTCATTTCAGTCCTAGATAACGCACTCAAAGGGCATTAAGCCTAGAGTGTGAAAACTGAGTTTCCTTGAGAGCTGCTTGGAAGCCTGATGGTGTGTGAAGTTAGTGAGCCAAATGGAGTTGTTCTCCCACAAGAACCACTCGGCTGATTCTTCTTCAATATGCGCTTCACCAACATGCAGTGTTTCCTTGATTGAATTAGCTCTCACACCAATATTTGCGCCTAGAGCCTTTGTATTGAGGGCTATCTGAAAACGGCTTTGGCGCTGAAGTTGTCTGTGAATGCGGAGTTGGTGGCGTGTGAAACCCGCATGTGGAGCATTGGTTTGTGTGGGATGCTCTGCCAGGTTCATTCCTAGATAATGCTCTCAAAGGGCATTAAGCCTAGAGTGTGAAAACTGAGTTTCCTTGAGAGCTGCTTGGAAGCCTGATGGTGTGTGAATTTAGTGAGACAAATGGAGTTGTTCTCCCACAAGAACCACTCCCCAGATTCTTCTTCAATATGCGCTTCATCAACATGCAGTGTTCCTTGATTGAATTAGCTCTCACACCAATATTTGCGCCTGGAGCCTTTGCTTTGATGGCTATCTGAAAACGGCTTTGGCGCTGAAGTTGTCTGTGAATGTGGAGTTGGTGGCATGTGAAACCCGCATGTGGAGCATTGGTTTGTGTGGGCTGCTCTACCAAGGTTCATTCCTAGATAATGCAGTCAAAGGGCATTAAACCTAGAGTGTGAAAACTGAGTTTCCTTGAGAGCTGCTTGGAAGCCTGATGGTGTGTGAAGTTAGTGAGACAAATGGAGTTGTTCTCCCACAAGAACCACTCGGCTGATTCTTCTTCAATATGCGCTTCACGAACATGCAGTGTTTCCTTGATTGAATTAGCTCTCACACCAATATTTGAGCCTAGAGCCTTTGTATTGAGGGCTATCTGAAAACGGCTTTGGCACTGAAGTTGTCTGTGAACGTGGAGTTGGTGGCGTGTGATACCCTCATGTGGAGCATTGGTTTGTGTGGGAAGCTCACCGAGCTTCATTTCAGTCCTAGGCACTCAAAGGGCATTAAGCCTAGAGTGTGAAAACTGAGTTTCCTTGAGAGCTGCTTGGAAGCCTGATGGTGTGTGAAGTTAGTGAGCCAAATGGAGTTGTTCTCCCACAAGAACCACTCGGCTGATTCTTCTTCAATGTGCGCTTCACCAACATGCAGTGTTTCCTTGGTTGAATTAGCTCTCACACCAATATTTGCGCCTAGAGCCTTTGTATTGAGGGCTATCTGAAAACGGCTTTGGCGCTGAAGTTGTCTGTGAATGTGGAGTTGGTGGCATGTGAAACCCGCATGTGGAGCCTTGGTTTGTGTGGGATGCTCGACCAGGTTCATTCCTAGATAATGCACTCAAAGGGCATTAAGCCTAGAGTGTGAAAACTGAGTTTTCTTGAGAGCTGCTTGGAAGCCTGATGGTGTGTGAAGTTAGTGAGCCAAATGGAGTTGTTCTCCCACAAGAACCACTCTGCTGATTTTTCTTCAATATGTGCTTCACCAACATGCAGTGTTTCCTTGATTGAATTAGCTCTCACACAAATATTTGCGGCTAGAGCCTTTGTATTGAGGGCTATCTGAAAACGGCTTTTGCGCTGAAGTTGTCTGTGAATGTGGAGTGGGTGGCATGTAAAACTCGCATGTGGAACATTGGTTTGTCTGGGAAACTCACCAAGCTTCATTTCAGTCCTAGGCACTCAAAGGGCATTAAGCCTAGAGTGTGAAAACTGAGTTTCCTTGAGAGCTGCTTGGAAGCCTGATAGTGTGTGAAGTTAGTGAGCCAAATGGAGTTGTTCTCACACAAGAACCACTCGGCTGATTCTTCTTCAATTTGCGCTTCACCAACATGCAGTGTTTCCTTGATTGAATTCGCTCTCACACCAATATTTGCGCCTAGAGCCTTTGTATTGAGGGCTATCTGAAAACGGCTTTGGCTAGGGAGTTGTCTGTGAATGTGGAGTTGGTGGCATGTGAAACCCGCATGTGGAGCATTGGTTTGTGTGGGAAGCTCACCAAGCTTCATTTCAGTCCTAGGCACTCAAAGGGCATTAAACCTAGAGTGCGAAAACTGAGTTTCCTTGAGAGCTGCTTGGAAGCCTGATGGTGTGTGAAGTTAGTGAGCCAAATGGAGTTGTTCTCCCACAAGAACCACTCGGCTGATTCTTCTTCAATATGCGCTTCACCAACATGCAGTGTTTCCTTGATTGAATTAGCTCTCACACCAATATTTGCGCCTAGAGCCTTTTTATTGAGGGCTATCTGAAAACAGCTTTGGCGCTGAAGTTGTCTGTGAAAGTGGAGTTGGTGGCATGTGAAACCCGCATGTGGAGCATTGGTTTGTGTGGGATGCTCGACCAGCTTCATTCCTAGATAATGCACTCAAAGGGCATTAAGCCTAGAGTGTGAAAACTGAGTTTTCTTGAGAGCTGCTTGGAAGCCTGATGGTGTGTGAAGTTAGTGAGCCAAATGAAGTTGTTCTCCCACAAGAACCACTCGGCTGATTTTTCTTCAATATGTGCTTCACCAACATGCAGTGTTTGCTTGTTTGAATTAGCTCTCACACAAATATTTGCGGCTAGAGCCTTTGTATTGAGGGCTATCTGAAAACGGCTTTTGCGCTGAAGTTGTCTGTGAATGTGGAGTGGGTGGCATGTGAAACACGCATGTGGAACATTGTTTTGTGTGGAAAACTCACCAAGCTTCATTTCAGTCCTAGGCACTCAAAGGGCATTAAGCCTAGAGTGTGAAAACTGAGTTTCCTTGAGAGCTGCTTGGAAGCCTGATAGTGTGTGAAGTTAGTGAGCCAAATGGAGTTGTTCTCACACAAGAACCACTCGGCTGATTCTTCTTCAATTTGCGCTTCACCAACATGCAGTGTTTCCTTGATTGAATTAGCTCTCACACCAATATTTGTGCCTAGAGCCTTTGTATTGAGGGCTATCTGAAAACGGCTTTGGCGCTGAAGTTGTCTGTGAAAGTGGAGTTGGTGGCATGTGAAACCCACATGTGAACATTGGTTTGTTTGGGATGGTCTACCAGGTACATTCCTAGATAATGCACTCAAAGGGCACTAAGCATCGAGTGTGAAAACTGAGTTTCCTTGAGAGCTGCTTGGAAGCCTGATGGTGTGTGAAGTTAGTGAGCCAAATGGAGTTGTTCTCCCTAAAGAACCACTCGACTGATTCTTCCTCAATATGCGCTTCACCAACATGCAATGTTTCCTTGATTGAATTAGCTCTCACACCAATATTTGCACCTAGAGAGTTGTATTGAGGGCTGTCTGAAAATGGCTTTGGCGCTGAAGTTGTCTGTGAATGTGGAGTTGGTGGCATGTGAAAACCGCATGTGGAGCATTGGTTTGTGTGGGATGCTCTACCAGGCTGATGCCTAGATAATGTACTCAAAGGGCATTAAGCCTAGAGTGTGAAAACTGAGTTTCCTTGAGAGCTGCTTGGAAACCTGATGGTGTGTGAAGGTAGTGAGCCAAATCGAGTTGTTCTCCCACAAGAACCACTCGGCTGATTCTTCTTCAATATGCGCTTCACCAACATGCAGTGTTTCCTTGATTGATTTAGCTCTCACACCAATATTTGCGCCTAGAGCCTTTGTATTGAGGGCTATCTGAAAACGGCTTTGGCGCTGAAGTTGTCTGTGAATGTGGAGTTGGTGGCATGTGAAACCCGCATGTGGAGCATTGGTTTGTGTGGGAAGCTCACCAAGCTTCATTTCAGTCCTAGGCACTCAAAGGGCGTTAAGCCTCGATTGTAAAAACTGAGTTTCCTTGAGAGCTGCTTGGAAGCCTGATGGTGTGTGAAGTTAGTGAGCCAAATGGAGTTGTTCTCCCACAAGAACCACTCGGCTGATTCTTCTTCAATATGCGCTTCACCAACATGCAGTGTTTCCTTGATAGAATTAGCTCTCACACCAATATTTGTGCCTAGAGCCTTTGCATTGAGGGCTATCTGAAAACGGCTTTGGCGCTGAAGTTGTCTGTGAAAGTGGAGTTGGTGGCATGTGAAACCCACATGTGAACATTGGTTTGTGTGGGATGCTCTACCAAGTTCATTCCTAGATAATGCACTCAAAGGGCATTAAGCCAAGAGTGTGAAAACTGAGTTTCTTTGAGAGCTGCTTGGAAGCCTGATGGTGTGTAAAGTTAGTGAGCCAAATGGAGTTGTTCTCCCACAAGAACCACTCGGCTGATTCTTCTTGAATATGCGCTTCACCAACATGCAAGGTTTCCTTGATTGAATTAGCTCTCACACCAATATCTGCGCCTAGAGCCTTTGCAATGAGGGCTATCTGAAAACGGCTGTGGCGCTGAACTTGTCTGTGAATGTGGAGGTGGTGGCATGTGAAAACCGCATGTGGAACATTGGTTTGTGTGGGATGCTCTACCAGGGTCATTCCTAGATATTGCACTCAAAGTGCATTAAGCATAGAGTGTGAAAACTGAGTTTTCTTGAGAGCTGCTTGGAAGCCTGATGGTGTGTGAAGTTAGTGAGCCAAATGGAGTTGTTCTCCCACAAGAACCACTCGGCTGATTCTTCTTCAATGTGCGCTTCACCAACATGCAGTGTTTCCTTGATTGAATTAGCTCTCACACCAATATTTGCGCCTAGAGCCTTTGTATTGAGGGCTATCTGAAAACGGCTTTGGCGCTGAAGTGGTCTGTGAATGTGGAGTTGTTGGCATGTGAAACCCGCATGTGGAGCATTGGTTTGTGAGGGAAGCTCACCAAGCTTCATTTCAGTCCTAGGCACTCAAAGGGCATTAAGCCTAGAGTGAGAAAACTGAGTTTCCTTGAGAGCTGCTTGGAAGCCTGATGGTGTGTGAAGTTAGTGAGCCAAATGGAGTTGTTCTCCCACAAGAACCACTCCCCTGATTCTTCTTCAATATGCGCTTCACCAACATGCAGTGTTTCCTTGATTGAATTAGCTCTCACACCAATATTTGTGCCTAGAGCCTTTGTATTGAGGGCTATCTGAAAACAGCTTTGGCGCTGAAGTTGTCTGTGAAAGTGGAGTTGGTGGCATGTGAAACCCGCATGTGGAGCATTGGTTTGTGTGAGACGCTCGACCAGCTTCATTCCTAGATAATGCACTCAAAGGGCATTAAGCCTAGAGTGTAAAAACTGATTTTTCTTGAGAGCTGCTTGGAAGCCTGATGGTGTGTGAAGTTAGTGAGCCAAATGGAGTTGTTCTCCCACAAGAACCACTCGGCTGATTCTTCTTCAATATGCGTTTCACCAACATGCAGTGTTTCCTTGATTGAATTAGCTCTCACACCAATATTTGCGTCTGGAGCCTTTGTATTGAGGGCTATCTGAAAACGGCTTTGGCGCTGAAGTTGTCTGTGAATGTGGAGCTGTTGGCATGTGAAACCCGCATGTGGAGCATTGGTTTGTGTGGGATGCTCGACCAGGTTCATTCCTACATAATGCTCTCAAAGGGCATTAAGCCTAGAGTGTGAAAACTGAGTTTCCTTGAGAGCTGCTTGGAAGCCTGATGGTGTGTGAAGTTAGTGAGCCAAATGGAGTTGTTTTCCCAAAAGAACCACTCGGTTGATTCTTCTTCAATATGCGCTTCACCAACATGCAGTGTTTCCTTGATTGAATTAGCCCTCACACCAATATTTGCGCCTAGGGCATTTGTATTGAGGGCTATCTGAAAATGGCTTTGGCTAGAGAGTTTTCTGTGAACGTGGAGTTGGTGGCATGTGAAACCCGCATGTGGAGCATTGGTTTGTGTGGCATGCTCACCAAATTTCATTTCAGTCCTAGGCACTCAAAGGGCATTAAGCCTAGAGTGTGAAAACTGAGTTTCCTTGAGAGCTGCTTGGAAGCCTGATGGTGTGTGAAGTTAGTGAGCCAAATGGAGTTATTCTCTCACAAGAACCACTCGGCTGATTCTTCTTCAATGTGCCCTTCACCAACATGCAGTGTTTCCTAGATTGAATTAGCTCTCACACCAATATTTGCGCCTAGAGCCTTTGTATTGAGGGCTATCTGAAAACGGCTTTGGCGCTGAAGTTGTCTGTGAATGTGTAGTTGGTGGCATGTGAAACCCGCATGTGGAGCATTGGTTTGTGTGGGAATCTCACCAAGCTTCATTTCAGTCCTAGGCACTCAAACGGCATTAAGCCTAGAGTGCGCAAACTGAGTTTCCTTGAGAGCTGCTTGGAAGCCTGATGGTGTGTGAAGTTAGTGAGCCAAATGGAGTTGTTCTCCCACAAGAACCACTCGGCTGATTCTTCTTCAATATGCGCTTCACCAACATGCAGTGTTTCCTTGATTGAATTAGCTCTCACACCAATATTTGCGCCTAGAGCCTTTTTATTGAGGGCTATCTGAAAACGACTTTGGCGCTGAAATTGTCTGTGAAAGTGGAGTTGGTGGCATGTGAAACCCGCATGTGGAGCATTGGTTTGTGTGGGATGCTCGACCAGGTTCATTCCTAGATAGTGAACTCAAAGGGCATTAAGCCTAGAGTGTGAAAACTGAGTTTCCTTGAGAGCTGCTTGGAAGCCTGATGGTGTGTGAAGTTAGTGAGCCAAATGGAGTTGTTCTCCCACAAGAACCACTCGGCTGATTCTTCTTCAATATGCGCTTCACCAACATGCAGTGTTTCCTTGATTGAATTAGCTCTCACACCAATATTTGCGTCTAGAGCCTTTGTATTGAGGGCTATCTGAAAACGGCTTTGGCGCTGAAGTTGTCTGTGAATGTGGAGTTGTTGGCATGTGAAACCCGCATGTGGAGCATTGGTTTGTGTGGGATGCTCGACCAGGTTCATTCCTACATAATGCACTCAAAGGGCATTAAGCCTAGAGTGTGAAAACTGAGTTTCCTTGAGAGCTGCTTGGAAGCCTGATGGTGTGTGAAGTTAGTGAGCCAAATGGAGTTGTTTTCCCACAAGAACCACTCGGTTGATTCTTCTTCAATATGCGCTTCACCAACATGCAGTGTTTCCTTGATTGAATTAGCCCTCACACCAATATTTGCGCCTAGGGCACTTGTATTGAGGGCTATCTGAAAATGGCTTTGGCTAGAGAGTTTTCTGTGAATGTGGAGTTGTTGGCATGTGAAACCCGCATGTGGAGCATTGGTTTGTGTGGCATGCTCACCAAATTTCATTTCAGTCCTTAGCACTCAAAGGGCATTAAGCCTAGAGTGTGAAAACTGAGTTTCCTTGAGAGCTGCTTGGAAGCCTGATGGTGTGTGAAGTTAGTGAGCCAAATGGAGTTGTTCTCCCACAAGAACCACTCGGCTGATTCTTCTTCAATGTGCGCTTAACCAACATGCAGGGTTCCTTGATTGAATTAGCTCTCACACCAATATTTGCGTATAGATCCTTTGTATTGAGGGCTATCTGAAAACGGCTTTGGCTAGGAAGTTGTCTGTGAAAGTGGAGTTGGTGGCGTGTGAAACCGACATGTGAACATTGGTCTGTGTGGGATGCTCTACCAGGTTCATTCCTAGATAATGCACTCAAAGTGCATTAATCATAGAGTGTGAAAACTGAGTTTTCTTGAGAGCTGCTTGGAAGCCTGATGGTGTGTGAGGTTAGTGAGCTAAATGGAGTTGTTCTCCCACAAGAACCACTCGGCTGATTCTTCTTCAATATGCGCTTCACCAACATGCAGTGTTTCCTTGATTGAATTAGCACTCACACCAATATTTGCGCCTAGAGCCTTTGTATTGAGGGCTATCTGAAAACGGCTTTGGCTAGGAAGTTATCTGTGAATGTGTAGTTGGTGTCATGTGAAACCCGCATGTGGAGCATTGGTTTGTGTGGAAGCTCACCAAGCTTCATTTCAGTCCTAGGCACTCAAAGGGCATTAAGCCTAGAGTGTGAAAACTGAGTTTCCTTGAGAGCTGCTTGGAAGCCTGATGGTGTGTGAAGTTAGTGAGCCAAATGGAGTTGTTCTCCCACAAGAACCACTCGGATGATTCTTCTTCAATATGTGCTTCACCAACATGCAGTGTTTCCTTGATTGAATTAGCTCTCACACCAATATTTGCGCCTAGAGCCTTTGCATTCACGGCTATCTGAAAACGGCTTTGGCTAGGAAGTTGTCTGTGAATGTGGAGTTGGTGGCATGTGAAACCCGCATTTGGAGCATTGGTTTGTGTGGGATGCTCAGCCAGGTTTATTCCTAGATAATGCACTCAAAGGGCACTAAGCCTAGAGTGTGAAAACTGATTTTCCTTGAGAGCTGCTTGGAAGCCTGATGGTATGTGAAGTTAGTGAGCCAAATGGAGTTGTTCTCCCACAAGAACCACTCGGCTGATTCTTCTTCAATATGCGCTTCACCAACATGCAGTGTTTCCTTGATTGAATTAGCTCTCACACAAATATTTGCGCCTAGAGCCTTTGTATTGAGGGCTATCTGAAAACGGCTTTGGCTAGGAAGTTGTCTGTGAATGTGTAGTTGGTGGCATGTGAAACCCGCATGTGGAGCATTGGTTTTATGGGATGCTCTACCAGGTTCATTCCTAGATAATGCACTCAAAGGGCATTAAGCCTAGAGTGTGAAAACTGAGTTTCCTTGAGAGTTGCTTGGAAGCCTGATGGTATGTGAAGTTCGTGAGCCAAATGGAGTTGTTCTCCCACAAGAACCACTCGGCTGATTCTTCTTCAATATGTGCTTCACCAACATGCAGTGTTTCCTTGATTGAATTAGCTCTCACACCAATATTTGCGCCTAGAGCCTTTGTATTGAGGGCTATCTGAAAACGGCTTTGGCTAGGAAGTTGTCTGTGAATGTGTAGTTGGTGGCATGTGAAACCCGCATGTGGAGCATTGGTTTGTGTGGAAGCTCACCAAGCTTCATTTCAGTCCTAGGCACTCAAACGGCATTAAGCCTAGAGTGTGAAAACTGAGTTTCCTTGAGAGCTGCTTGGAAGCCTGATGGTATGTGAAGTTAGTGAGCCAAATGGAGTTGTTCTCCCACAAGAACCACTCGGCTGATTCTTCTTCAATATGCGCTTCACCAACATGCAGTGTTTCCTTGATTGAATTAGCTCTCACACCAATATTTGCGCCTAGAGCCTTTGTATTGAGGGCTATCTGAAAACGGCTTTGGCGCTGAAGTTGTCTGTGAAAGTGGAGTTGGTGGCATGTGAAACCCGCATGTGGAGCATTGGTTTGTGTGGGATGCTCTACCAGGTTCATTCCTAGATAATGCACTCAAAGGGCATTAAGCCTAGAGTGTGAAAACTGAGTTTCCTTGAGAGCTGCTTGGAAGCCTGATGGTGTGTGAAGTTAGTGAGCCAAATGGAGTTGTTCTCCCACAAGAACCACTCGGCTGATTCTTCTTCAATGTGCGCTTCACCAACATGCAGTGTTTCCTTGATTGAATTAGCTCTCACACCAATATTTGCGCCTAGAGCCTTTGTATTGAGGGCTATCTGAAAACGGCTTTGGCGCTGAAGTTGTCTGTGAATGTGGAGTTGTTGGCATGTGAAACCCGCATGTGGAGCATTGGTTTGTGTGGGAAGCTCACCAAGCTTCATTTCAGTCCTAGGCACTCAAAGGGCATTAAGCCTAGAGTGAGAAAACTGAGTTTCCTTGAGAGCTGCTTGGAAGCCTGATGGTATGTGAAGTTAGTGAGCCAAATGGAGTTGTTCTCCCACAAGAACCACTCGGCTGATTCTTCTTCAATTTGCGCTTCACCAACATGCAGTGTTTCCTTGATTGAATTAGCTCTCACACCAATATTTGTGCCTAGATCCTTTTTATTGAGGGCTATCTGAAAACAGCTTTGGCGCTGAAGTTGTCTGTGAAAGTGGAGTTGGTGGCATGTGAAACCCGCATGTGGAGCATTGGTTTGTGTGGGATGCTCGACCAGCTTCATTCCTAGATAATGCACTCAAAGGGCATTAAACCTAGAGTGTGAAAACTGAGTTTTCTTGAGAGCTGCTTGGAAGCCTGATGGTGTGTGAAGTTAGTGAGCCAAATGAAGTTGTTCTCCCACAAGAACCACTCGGCTGATTTTTCTTCAATATGTGCTTCACCAACATGCAGTGTTTCCTTGATTGAATTAGCTCTCACACCAATATTTGCGCCTAGAGCCTTTGTATTGAGGGCTATCTGAAAACGGCTTTTGCGCTGAAGTTGTCTGTGAATGTGGAGTGGGTGGCATGTGAAACTCGCATGTGGAACATTGGTTTGTGTGTGAAACTCACCAAGCTTCATTTCAGTCCTAGGCACTCAAAGGGCATTAAGCCTAGAGTGTGAAAACTGAGTTTCCTTGAGAGCTGCTTGGAAGCCTGATAGTGTGTGAAGTTAGTGAGCCAAATGGAGTTGTTCTCACACAAGAACCACTCGGCTGATTCTTCTTCAATTTGCGCTTCACCAACATGCAGTGTTTCCTTGATTGAATTAGCTCTCACACCAATATTTGCGCCTAGAGCCTTTGTATTGAGGGCTATCTGAAAACGGCTTTGGCTAGGAAGTTGTCTGTGAATGTGTAGTTGGTGGCATGTGAAACCCGCATGTGGAGCATTGGTTTTATGGGATGCTCTACCAGGTTCATTCCTAGATAATGCACTCAAAGGGCATTAAGCCTAGAGTGTGAAAACTGAGTTTCCTTGAGAGTTGCTTGGAAGCCTGATGGTATGTGAAGTTCGTGAGCCAAATGGAGTTGTTCTCCCACAAGAACCACTCTTCTGATTCTTCTTCAATATGCGCTTCACCAACATGCAGTGTTTCCTTGATTGAATTAGCTCTCACACCAATATTTGCGCCTAGAGCCTTTGTATTGAGGGCTATCTGAAAACGGCTTTGGCTAGGAAGTTGTCTGTGAATGTGTAGTTGGTGGCATGTGAAACCCGCATGTGGAGCATTGGTTTGTGTGGAAGCTCACCAAGCTTCATTTCAGTCCTAGGCACTCAAAGGGCATTAAGCCTAGAGTGTGAAAACTGAGTTTCCTTGAGAGCTGCTTGGAAGCCTGATGGTATGTGAAGTTAGTGAGCCAAATGGAGTTGTTCTCCCACAAGAACCACTCGGCTGATTCTTCTTCAATATGCGCTTCACCAACATGCAGTGTTTCCTTGATTGAATTAGCTCTCACACCAATATTTGCGCCTAGAGCCTTTGTATTGAGGGCTTTCTGAAAACGGCTTTGGCGCTGAAGTTGTCTGTGAATGTGGAGTTGGTGGCATGTGAAACCCGCATGTGGAGCCTTGGTTTTATGGGATGCTCTACCAGGTTCATTCCTAGATAATGCACTCAAAGGGCATTAAGCCTAGAGTGTGAAAACTGAGTTTCCTTGAGAGCTGCTTGGAAGCCTGATGGTGTGTGAAGTTAGTGAGCCAAATGGAGTTGTTCTCCCACAAGAACCACTCGGCTGATTCTTCTTCAATATGCGCTTCACCAACATGCAGTGTTTCCTTGATTGAATTAGCTCTCACACCAATATTTGCGCCTAGAGCCTTAGTATTGAGGGCTATCTGAAAACGGCTTTGGCGCTGAAGTTGTCTGTGAATGTGTAGTTGGTGGCATGTGAAACCCGCATGTGGAGCATTGGTTTGTGTGGGAATCTCACCAAGCTTCATTTCAGTCCTAGGCACTCAAACGGCATTAAGCCTAGAGTGTGAAAACTGAGTTTCCTTGAGAGCTGCTTGGAAGATTGATGGTGTGTGAAGTTAGTGAGCCAAATGGAGTTGTTCTCCCACAAGAATGAATCGGCTGATTCTTCTTCAATATGCGCTTCACCAACATGCAGTGTTTCCTTGATTGAATTAGCTCTCACACCAATATTTGCGCCTAGAGCCTTTTTATTGAGGGCTATCTGAAAACGGCTTTGGCGCTGAAGTTGTCTGTGAAAGTGGAGTTGGTGGCATGTGAAACCCGCATTTGGAGCATTGGTTTGTGTGGGATGCTCGACCAGGTTCATTCCTAGATAGTGCACTCAAAGGGCATTAAGCCTAGAGTGTGAAAACTGAGTTTCCTTGAGAGCTGCTTGGAAGCCTGATGGTGTGTGAAGTTAGTGAGCCAAATGGAGTTGTTCTCCCACAAGAACCACTCGGCTAATTCTTCTTCAATATGCGCTTCACCAACATGCAGTGTTTCCTTGATTGAATTAGCTCTCACACCAATATTTGCGCCTAGAGCCTTTTTATTGAGGGCTATCTGAAAAGGGCTTTGGCGCTGAAGTTGTCTGTGAAAGTGGAGTTGGTGGCATGTGAAACCCGCATGTGGAGCCTAGGTTTGTGTGGGATGCTCGACCAGGTTCATTCCTAGATAGTGCACTCAAAGGGCATTAAGCCTAGAGTGTGAAAACTGAGTTTCCTTGAGAGCTGCTTGGAAGCCTGATGGTGTGTGAAGTTAGTGAGCCAAATGGAGTTGTTCTCCCACAAGAACCACTCGGCTGATTCTTCTTCAATATGCGCTTCACCAACATGCAGTGTTTCCTTGATTGAATTAGCCCTCACACCAATATTTGCGCCTAGGGCATTTGTATTGAGGGCTATCTGAAAATGGCTTTGGCTAGAGAGTTTTCTGTGAACGTGGGTTGGTGGCATGTGAAACCCGCATGTGGAGCATTGGTTTGTGTGGCATGCTCACCAAATTTCATTTCAGTCCTTAGCACTCAAAGGGCATTAAGCCTAGAGTGTGAAAACTGAGTTTCCTTGAGAGCTGCTTGGAAGCCTGATGGTATGTGAAGTTAGTGAGCCAAATGGAGTTGTTCTCCCACAAGAACCACTCGGCTGATTCTTCTTCAATATGCGCTTCACCAACATGCAGTGTTTCCTTGATTGAATTAGCTCTCACACCAATATTTGCGCCTAGAGCCTTTGTATTGAGGGCTTTCTGAAAACGGCTTTGGCGCTGAAGTTGTCTGTGAATGTGGAGTTGGTGGCATGTGAAACCCGCATGTGGAGCCTTGGTTTTATGGGATGCTCTACCAGGTTCATTCCTAGATAATGCACTCAAAGGGCATTAAGCCTAGAGTGTGAAAACTGAGTTTCCTTGAGAGCTGCTTGGAAGCCTGATGGTATGTGAAGTTTGTGAGCCAAATGGAGTTGTTCTCCCACAAGAACCACTCGGCTGATTCTTCTTCAATATGCGCTTCACCAACATGCAGTGTTTCCTTGATTGAATTAGCTCTCACACCAATATTTGCGCCTAGAGCCTTAGTATTGAGGGCTATCTGAAAACGGCTTTGGCGCTGAAGTTGTCTGTGAATGTGTAGTTGGTGGCATGTGAAACCCGCATGTGGAGCATTGGTTTGTGTGGGAATCTCACCAAGCTTCATTTCAGTCCTTGGACTTAAACGGCATTAAGCCTAGAGTGTGAAAACTGAGTTTCCTTGAGAGCTGCTTGGAAGATTGATGGTGTGTGAAGTTAGTGAGCCAAATGGAGTTGTTCTCCCACAAGAACCACTCGGCTGATTCTTCTTCAATATGCGCTTCACCAACATGCAGTGTTTCCTTGATTGAATTAGCTCTCACACCAATATTTGCGCCTAGAGCCTTTTTATTGAGGGCTATCTGAAAACGGCTTTGGCGCTGAAGTTGTCTGTGAAAGTGGAGTTGGTGGCATGTGAAACCCGCATTTGGAGCATTGGTTTGTGTGGGATGCTCGACCAGGTTCATTCCTAGATAGTGCACTCAAAGGGCATTAAGCCTAGAGTGTGAAAACTGAGTTTCCTTGAGAGCTGCTTGGAAGCCTGATGGTGTGTGAAGTTAGTGAGCCAAATGGAGTTGTTCTCCCACAAGAACCACTCGGCTAATTCTTCTTCAATATGCGCTTCACCAACATGCAGTGTTTCCTTGATTGAATTAGCTCTCACACCAATATTTGCGCCTAGAGCCTTTTTATTGAGGGCTATCTGAAAAGGGCTTTGGCGCTGAAGTTGTCTGTGAAAGTGGAGTTGGTGGCATGTGAAACCCGCATGTGGAGCCTAGGTTTGTGTGGGATGCTCGACCAGGTTCATTCCTAGATAGTGCACTCAAAGGGCATTAAGCATAGAGTGTGAAAACTGAGTTTCCTTGAGAGCTGCTTGGAAGCCTGATGGTGTGTGAAGTTAGTGAGCCAAATGGAGTTGTTCTCCCACAAGAACCACTCCCCTGATTCTTCTTCAATATGCGCTTCACCAACATGCAGTGTTTCCTTGATTGAATTAGCCCTCACACCAATATTTGCGCCTAGGGCATTTGTATTGAGGGCTATCTGAAAATGGCTTTGGCTAGAGAGTTTTCTGTGAACGTGGGTTGGTGGCATGTGAAACCCGCATGTGGAGCATTGGTTTGTGTGGCATGCTCACCAAATTTCATTTCAGTCCTTAGCACTCAAAGGGCATTAAGCCTAGAGTGTGAAAACTGAGTTTCCTTGAGAGCTGCTTGGAAGCCTGATGGTATGTGAAGTTAGTGAGCCAAATGGAGTTGTTCTCCCACAAGAAACACTCGGCTGATTCTTCTTGAATATGCGCTTCACCAACATGCAGTGTTTCCTTGATTGAATTAGCTCTCACACCAATATTTGCGCCTAGAGCCTTTGTATTGAGGGCTTTCTGAAAACGGCTTTGGCGCTGAAGTTGTCTGTGAATGTGGAGTTGGTGGCATGTGAAACCCGCATGTGGAGCCTTGGTTTTATGGGATGCTCTACCAGGTTCATTCCTAGATAATGCACTCAAAGGGCATTAAGCCTAGAGTGTGAAAACTGAGTTTCCTTGAGAGCTGCTTGGAAGCCTGATGGTATGTGAAGTTTGTGAGCCAAATGGAGTTGTTCTCCCACAAGAACCACTCGGCTGATTCTTCTTCAATATGCGCTTCACCAACATGCAGTGTTTCCTTGATTGAATTAGCTCTCACACCAATATTTGCGCCTAGAGCCTTAGTATTGAGGGCTATCTGAAAACGGCTTTGGCGCTGAAGTTGTCTGTGAATGTGTAGTTGGTGGCATGTGAAACCCGCATGTGGAGCATTGGTTTGTGTGGGAATCTCACCAAGCTTCATTTCAGTCCTTGGCACTCAAACGGCATTAAGCCTAGAGTGTGAAAACTGAGTTTCCTTGAGAGCTGCTTGGAAGATTGATGGTGTGTGAAGTTAGTGAGCCAAATGGAGTTGTTCTCCCACAAGAACCACTCGGCTGATTCTTCTTCAATATGCGCTTCACCAACATGCAGTGTTTCCTTGATTGAATTAGCTCTCACACCAATATTTGCGCCTAGAGCCTTTTTATTGAGGGCTATCTGAAAACGGCTTTGGCGCTGAAGTTGTCTGTGAAAGTGGAGTTGGTGGCATGTGAAACCCGCATTTGGAGCATTGGTTTGTGTGGGATGCTCGACCAGGATCATTCCTAGATAGTGCACTCAAAGGGCATTAAGCCTAGAGTGTGAAAACTGAGTTTCCTTGAGAGCTGCTTGGAAGCCTGATGGTGTGTGAAGTTAGTGAGCCAAATGGAGTTGTTCTCCCACAAGAACCACTCGGCTAATTCTTCTTCAATATGCGCTTCACCAACATGCAGTGTTTCCTTGATTGAATTAGCTCTCACACCAATATTTGTGCCTAGAGCCTTTTTATTGAGGGCTATCTGAAAAGGGCTTTGGCGCTGAAGTTGTCTGTGAAAGTGGAGTTGGTGGCATGTGAAACCCGCATGTGGAGCCTAGGTTTGTGTGGGATGCTCGACCAGGTTCATTCCTAGATAGTGCACTCAAAGGGCATTAAGCCTAGAGTGTGAAAACTGAGTTTCCTTGAGAGCTGCTTGGAAGCCTGATGGTGTGTGAAGTTAGTGAGCCAAATGGAGTTGTTCTCCCACAAGAACCACTCGGCTGATTCTTCTTCAGTATGCCCTTCACCAACATGCAGTGTTTCCTTGATTGAATTAGCCCTCACACCAATATTTGTGCCTAGGGCATTTGTATTGAGGGCTATCTGAAAATGGCTTTGGCTAGAGAGTTTTCGGTGAACGTGGGTTGGTGGCATGTGAAACCCGCATGTGGAGCATTGGTTTGTGTGGCATGCTCACCAAATTTCATTTCAGTCCTTAGCACTCAAAGGGCATTAAGCCTAGAGTGTGAAAACTGAGTTTCCTTGAGAGCTGCTTGGAAGCCTGATGGTGTGAAGTTAGTGAGCCAAATGGAGTTGTTCTCCCATAAGAACAACTCGGCTGATTCTTCTTCAATGTGCGCTTCACCAACATGCAGGGTTCCTTGATTGAATTAGCTCTCACACCAATATTTGTGTATAGATCCTTTGTATTGAGGGCTATCTGAAAACGGCTTAGGCTAGGAAGTTGTCTGTGAAAGTGAAGTTGGTGGCATGTGAAACCCGCATGCGGAGCACTGGTTTGTTTGCGAGGCTCACCAAGCTTCATTTCAGTCCTAGGCACTCAAAGGGCATTAAGCCTAGAGTGGGAAAACTGAGTTTCCTTGAGAGCTGCTTGGAAGCCTGATGGTGTGTGAAGTTAGTGAGCCAAATGGAGCTGTTCTCCCACAAGAACGACTCGGCTGATTCTTCTTCAATATGTGCTTCACCAACATGCAGTGTTTCCTTGATTGAATTAGCTCTCACACCAATATTTGCGCCTAGATCCTTTGCATTGAGGGCTATCTGAAAACGGCTTTGGCGCTGAAGTTGTCTGTGAATGTGGAGTTGGTGGCATGTGAAACCCGCATGTGGAGCCTTGGTTTGTGTGGGATGCTCTACCAGGTTCATTCCTAGATAATGCACTCAAAGAGCATTAAGCCAAGAGTGGGAAAACTGATTTTCCTTGAGAGCTCCTTGGAAGCCTGATGGTGTGTGAAGTTAGTGAGCCAAATGGAGTTGTTCTCCCACAAGAACCACTCGGCTGATTCTTCTTCAATATGCGCTTCACCAACATGCAGTGTTTCCTTGATTGAATTAGCTCTCACACCAATATTTGCGCCTAGAGCCTTTGCATTGAGGGCTATCTAAAAACAGCTTTGGCGCTGAAGTTGCCTGTGAATGTGGAGTTGGTGGCATGTGAAACCCGCATGTGGAGCATTGGTTTGTGTGGGAAGCTCACCAAACTTCATTTCAGTCCTAGGCACTCAAAAGGCATTAAGCCTAGAGTGTGAAAACTGAGTTTCCTTGAGAGCTGCTTGGAAGCCTGATGGTGTGTGAAGTTAGTGAGCCAAATGGAGTTGTTCTCCCACAAGAACCACTCGGCTGATTCTTCTTCAATATGCGCTTCACCAACATTCAGTGTTTCCTTGATTGAATTAGCTCTCACACCAATATTTGCGCCTAGAGCCTTTGTATTGAGGGCTATCTGAAAACGGCTTTGGCGCTGAAGTTGTCTGTGAATGTGGAGTTGGTGGCATGTGAAACCCGCATGTGGAGCATTGGTTTTATGGGATGCTCTACCAGGTTCATTCCTAGATAATGCACTCAAAGGGCATTAAGCCTAGAGTGTGAAAACTGAGTTTCCTTGAGAGCTGCTTGGAAGCCTGATGGTATGTGAAGTTCGTGAGCCAAATGGAGTTGTTCTCCCACAAGAACCACTCGGCTGATTCTTCTTTCTCAAATATGCGCTTCACCAACATGCAGTGTTTCCTTGATTGAATTAGCTCTCACACCAATATTTGTGCCTAGAGCCTTTGTATTGAGGGCTCTCTGAAAACGGCTTAGGCTAGGAAGTTGTCTGTGAAAGTGGAGTTGGTGGCATGTGAAACCCGCATGTGGAGCATTGGTTTGTGTGGGATGCTCTACCAGGTTCATTCCTAGATAATGCACTCAAAGGGCAATAAGCATAGAGTGTGAAAACTGAGTTTCCTTGAGAGCTGCTTGGAAGCCTGATGGTGTGTGAAGTTAGTGAGCCAAATGGAGTTGTACTCCCACAAGAACCACTCGGCTGATTCTTCTTCAATATGCGCTTCACCAACATGCAGTGTTTCCTTGATTGAATTAGCTCTTACACAAATATTTGTGCCTAGAGCCTTTGCATTGAGGGCTATCTGAAAACGGCTTTCGCGCTGAAGTTGTCTGTGAAAGTGGAGTTGGTGGCATGTGAAACACGATGTGGAGCATTCGTTTGTTTGGAATGCTCTACCAGGTTCATTTCTAGATAATGCACTCAAAGGCCATTAAGCATAGAGTGAGAACTGAGTTTCCTAGAAAGCTGCTTGGAAGCCTGATTGTGTGTGAAGTTAGTGAGCCAAATGGAGTTGTTCTCCCACAAGAACAACTCGGCTGATTTTTCTTCAATATGCGCTTCACCAACATGCAGTGTTTCCTTGATTGAATTAGCTCTCACACCAATATTTGCGCCTAGAGCCTTTGCATTGAGGGCTATCTGAAAACGGCTTTGGCGCTGAAGTTGTCTGTGAATGTGGAGTTGTTGGCATGTGAAACCCGCATGTGGAGCACTGGTTTGTTTGCGATGCTCACCAAGCTTCATTTCAGTGCTAGGCACTCAAAGGGCATTAAGCCTAGAGTGTGAAAACTGAGTTTCCTTGAGAGCTGCCTGGAAGCCTGATGGTGTGTGAAGTTAGTGAGCCAAATGGAGCTGTTCTCCCACAAGAACGACTCGGCTGATTCTTCTTCAATATGTGCTACACCAACATGCAGTGTTTCCTTGATTGAATTAGCTCTCACACCAATATTTGCGCCTGGAGCCTTTGCATTGAGGGCTATCTGAAAACGGCTTTGGCGCTGAAGTTGTCTGTGAATGTGGAGTTGGTGGCATGTGAAACCCGCATGTGGAGCATTGGTTTGTGTGGAATGCTCTACCAGGTTCATTCCTAGATAATGCACTCAAAGAGCATTAAGCCAAGAGTGGGAAAACTGAGTTTCCTTGAGAGGTGCTTGGAAGCCTGATGGTGTGTGAAGTTAGTGAGCCAAATGGAGTTGTTCTCCCACAAGAACCACTCGGCTGATTCTTCTTCAATATGCCCTTCACCAACATGCAGTGTTTCCTTGATTGAATTAGCTCTCAAATCAATATTTGCCTCTAGAGCCTTTGCATTGAGGGCTATCTGAAAACAGCTGTGGGGCTGAAGTTGCCTGTGAATGTGGAGTTGGTGGCGTGTGAAACGCGCATGTGGAGCATTAGTTTGTGTGGGATGCTCACCAAGCTTCATTTCAGTCCTAGGCACTCAAAGGGCACTAAGCATAGAGTGTGAAAACTGAGTTTCCTTGAGAGCTGCTTGGAAGCCTGATGGTGTGTGAAGTTAGTGATCCAAATGGAGTTGTTCTCTCACAAGAATCACTCGGATGATTCTTCTTCAATATGCCCTTCACCAACATGCAGTGTTTCCTTGATTGAATTAGCTCTCACAGCAATATTTGCGTCTGGAGCCTTTGCATTGAGGGCTATCTGAAAGTGGTTTTGGCGCTGAAGTTGTCTGTGAATGTGGAGTTGGTGGCATGTGAAACCCGCATGTGGAGCATTGGTTTGTGTGGGATGCTCACCAAGCTTCATTTCAGTCCTAGGCACTCAAAGGACACTAAGCGTAGAGTGTGAAAACTGAGTTTCCTTGAGAGCTGCTTGGAAGCCTGATGGTGTGTGAAGTTAGTGAGCCAAATGGAGTTGTTCTCCCACAAGAACAACTCGGCTGATTCTTCTTCAATATGCCCTTCACCAACATGCAGTGTTTCCTTGATTGAATTAGCTCTCAAACCAATATTTGCGTCTAGAGCCTTTGCATTGAGGGCTATCTGAAAACAGCTGTGGGGCTGAAGTTGCCTGTGAATGTGGAGTTGGTGGCATGTGAAACGCGCATGTGGAGCATTCGTTTGTGTGGGATGCTCACCAAGCTTCATTTCAGTCCCAGGCACTCAAAGGGCACTAAGCATAGAGTGTGAAAACTGAGTTTCCTTGAGAACTGCTTGGAAGCCTGATGGTGTGTGAAGTTAGTGAGCCAAATGGAGTTGTTCTATCACAAGAACCACTCGCCTGATTCTTCTTCAATATGCCCTTCACCAACATGCAGTGTTTCCTTGATTGAATTAGCTCTCATACCAATACTTGTTTCTAGAGCCTTTTTATTGAGTGCTATCTGAAAACGGCTGTGGCGCTGAAGTTGTCTGTGAATGTGGAGTTGGTGGCATGTGAAACCCACATGTGGAGCATTCGTTTGTGTGAAATGCTCACCAAGCTTCATTTCAGTCCTAGGCACTCAAAGGGCACTAAGCATAGAGTGTGAAAACTGAGTTTCCTTGAGAGCTGCTTGGAAGCCTGATGGTGTGTGAAGTTAGTGAGCCAAATGGAGTTGTTCTCCCACAAGAACCACTCGGCTGATTCTTCTTCAATATGCCCTTCACCAACATGCAGTGTTTCCTTGATTGAATTAGCTCTCACACCAATATTTGCGTCTGGAGCCTTTGCACTGAGGGCTATCTGAAAACGGCTGTGGCGCTGAAGTTGTCTGTGAATGTGGAGTTGGTGGCATGTGAAACGCGCATGTGGAGCATTCGTTTGTGTGGGATGCTCACCAAGCTTCCTTTCAGTCCTAGGCACTCAAAGGGCATTAAGCCTAGAGTGGGAAAACTGAGTTTCCTTGAGAGCTGCTTGGAAGCCTGATGGTGTGTGAAGTTAGTGAGCCAAATGGAGTTGTTCTCTCACAAGAACCACTCGGCTGATTCTTCTTCAATATGCCCTTCACCAACATGCAGTGTTTCCTTGATTGAATTAGCTCTCATACCAATACTTGTTTCTAGAGCCTTTGCATTGAGGGCTATCTGAAAACGGCTTTGGCGCTGAAGTTGTCTGTGAATGTGGAGTTGGTGGCATGTGAAACCCACATGTGGAGCATTCGTTTGTGTGGGATGCTCACCAAGCTTCATTTCAGTCCTAGGCACTCAAAGGGCACTAAGCATAGAGTGTGAAAACTGAGTTTCCTTGAGAGCTGCTTGGAAGCCTGATGGTGTGTGAAGTTAGTGAGCCAAATGGAGTTGTTCTCCACAAGAACCACTCGCCTGATTCTTCTTCAATATGCCCTTCACCAACATGCAGTGTTTCCTTGATTGAATTAGCTCTCATACCAATACTTGTTTCTAGAGCCTTTGCATTGAGGGCTATCTGAAAACGGCTGTGGCACTGAAGTTGTCTGTGAATGTGGAGTTGGTGGCATGTGAAACGCGCATGTGGAGCATTCGTTTGTGTGGGATGCTCACCAAGCTTCATTTCAGTCCTAGGCACTCAAAGGACACTAAGCCTAGAGTGTGAAAACTGAGTTTCCTTGAGAGCTGCTTGGAAGCCTGATGGTGTGTGAAGTTAGTGAGCCAAATGGAGTTGTTCTCCCACAAGAATCACTCGGCTGATTCTTCTTCAGTATGCCCTTCACCAACATGCAGTGTTTCCTTGATTGAATTAGCTCTCACACCAATATTTGCGTCTGGAGCCTTTGCACTGAGGGCTATCTGAAAACGGCTGTGGCGCTGAAGTTGCCTGTGAATGTGGAGTTGGTGGCATGTGAAACGCGCATGTGGAGCATTCGTTTGTGTGGGATGCTCACCAAGCTTCATTTCAGTCCTAGGCACTCAAAGGACACTAAGCCTAGAGTGTGAAAACTGAGTTTCCTTGAGAGCTGCTTGGAAGCCTGATGGTGTGTGAAGTTAGTGAGCCAAATGGAGTTGTTCTCCCACAAGAACCACTCGGCTGATTCTTCTTCAATATGCGCTTCACCAACATGCAGTGTTTCCTTGATTGAATTAGCTCTCACACCAATATTTGTGCCTAGAGCCTTTGTATTGAGGGCTCTCTGAAAACGGCTTAGGCTAGGAAGTTGTCTGTGAAAGTGGAGTTGGTGGCATGTGAAACCCGCATGTGGAGCATTGGTTTGTGTGGGATGCTCTACCAGGTTCATTCCTAGATAATGCACTCAAAGGGCAATAAGCATAGAGTGTGAAAACTGAGTTTCCTTGAGAGCTGCTTGGAAGCCTGATGGTGTGTGAAGTTAGTGAGCCAAATGGAGTTGTACTCCCACAAGAACCACTCGGCTGATTCTTCTTCAATATGCGCTTCACCAACATGCAGTGTTTCCTTGATTGAATTAGCTCTTACACAAATATTTGTGCCTAGAGCCTTTGCATTGAGGGCTATCTGAAAACGGCTTTCGCGCTGAAGTTGTCTGTGAAAGTGGAGTTGGTGGCATGTGAAACACGATGTGGAGCATTCGTTTGTTTGGAATGCTCTACCAGGTTCATTTCTAGATAATGCACTCAAAGGCCATTAAGCATAGAGTGAGAACTGAGTTTCCTAGAAAGCTGCTTGGAAGCCTGATTGTGTGTGAAGTTAGTGAGCCAAATGGAGTTGTTCTCCCACAAGAACAACTCGGCTGATTTTTCTTCAATATGCGCTTCACCAACATGCAGTGTTTCCTTGATTGAATTAGCTCTCACACCAATATTTGCGCCTAGAGCCTTTGCATTGAGGGCTATCTGAAAACGGCTTTGGCGCTGAAGTTGTCTGTGAATGTGGAGTTGTTGGCATGTGAAACCCGCATGTGGAGCACTGGTTTGTTTGCGATGCTCACCAAGCTTCATTTCAGTGCTAGGCACTCAAAGGGCATTAAGCCTAGAGTGTGAAAACTGAGTTTCCTTGAGAGCTGCCTGGAAGCCTGATGGTGTGTGAAGTTAGTGAGCCAAATGGAGCTGTTCTCCCACAAGAACGACTCGGCTGATTCTTCTTCAATATGTGCTACACCAACATGCAGTGTTTCCTTGATTGAATTAGCTCTCACACCAATATTTGCGCCTGGAGCCTTTGCATTGAGGGCTATCTGAAAACGGCTTTGGCGCTGAAGTTGTCTGTGAATGTGGAGTTGGTGGCATGTGAAACCCGCATGTGGAGCATTGGTTTGTGTGGAATGCTCTACCAGGTTCATTCCTAGATAATGCACTCAAAGAGCATTAAGCCAAGAGTGGGAAAACTGAGTTTCCTTGAGAGGTGCTTGGAAGCCTGATGGTGTGTGAAGTTAGTGAGCCAAATGGAGTTGTTCTCCCACAAGAACCACTCGGCTGATTCTTCTTCAATATGCCCTTCACCAACATGCAGTGTTTCCTTGATTGAATTAGCTCTCAAATCAATATTTGCCTCTAGAGCCTTTGCATTGAGGGCTATCTGAAAACAGCTGTGGGGCTGAAGTTGCCTGTGAATGTGGAGTTGGTGGCGTGTGAAACGCGCATGTGGAGCATTAGTTTGTGTGGGATGCTCACCAAGCTTCATTTCAGTCCTAGGCACTCAAAGGGCACTAAGCATAGAGTGTGAAAACTGAGTTTCCTTGAGAGCTGCTTGGAAGCCTGATGGTGTGTGAAGTTAGTGATCCAAATGGAGTTGTTCTCTCACAAGAATCACTCGGATGATTCTTCTTCAATATGCCCTTCACCAACATGCAGTGTTTCCTTGATTGAATTAGCTCTCACAGCAATATTTGCGTCTGGAGCCTTTGCATTGAGGGCTATCTGAAAGTGGTTTTGGCGCTGAAGTTGTCTGTGAATGTGGAGTTGGTGGCATGTGAAACCCGCATGTGGAGCATTGGTTTGTGTGGGATGCTCACCAAGCTTTCATATTCAGTCCTAGGCACTCAAAGGACACTAAGCGTAGAGTGTGAAAACTGAGTTTCCTTGAGAGCTGCTTGGAAGCCTGATGGTGTGTGAAGTTAGTGAGCCAAATGGAGTTGTTCTCCCACAAGAACAACTCGGCTGATTCTTCTTCAATATGCCCTTCACCAACATGCAGTGTTTCCTTGATTGAATTAGCTCTCAAACCAATATTTGCGTCTAGAGCCTTTGCATTGAGGGCTATCTGAAAACAGCTGTGGGGCTGAAGTTGCCTGTGAATGTGGAGTTGGTGGCATGTGAAACGCGCATGTGGAGCATTCGTTTGTGTGGGATGCTCACCAAGCTTCATTTCAGTCCCAGGCACTCAAAGGGCACTAAGCATAGAGTGTGAAAACTGAGTTTCCTTGAGAACTGCTTGGAAGCCTGATGGTGTGTGAAGTTAGTGAGCCAAATGGAGTTGTTCTATCACAAGAACCACTCGCCTGATTCTTCTTCAATATGCCCTTCACCAACATGCAGTGTTTCCTTGATTGAATTAGCTCTCATACCAATACTTGTTTCTAGAGCCTTTTTATTGAGTGCTATCTGAAAACGGCTGTGGCGCTGAAGTTGTCTGTGAATGTGGAGTTGGTGGCATGTGAAACCCACATGTGGAGCATTCGTTTGTGTGAAATGCTCACCAAGCTTCATTTCAGTCCTAGGCACTCAAAGGGCACTAAGCATAGAGTGTGAAAACTGAGTTTCCTTGAGAGCTGCTTGGAAGCCTGATGGTGTGTGAAGTTAGTGAGCCAAATGGAGTTGTTCTCCCACAAGAACCACTCGGCTGATTCTTCTTCAATATGCCCTTCACCAACATGCAGTGTTTCCTTGATTGAATTAGCTCTCACACCAATATTTGCGTCTGGAGCCTTTGCACTGAGGGCTATCTGAAAACGGCTGTGGCGCTGAAGTTGTCTGTGAATGTGGAGTTGGTGGCATGTGAAACGCGCATGTGGAGCATTCGTTTGTGTGGGATGCTCACCAAGCTTCCTTTCAGTCCTAGGCACTCAAAGGGCATTAAGCCT
>NW_026696126.1:0-64446 GCF_030435755.1 Ochotona princeps | reverse complement strand
TTTAGTGCCCTTTGAGTGCATATCTAGGAATGAACCTGGTAGAGCATCCCACACAAACGAATGCTCCACATGCGGGTTTCACATGCCACCAACTCCACATTCTCAGGCAACTTCAGCGCCACAGCCATTTTCAGATAGCCCTCAATGCAAAGGGTCTAGACGCAAATATTGGAGTGAGAGCTAATTCAATCAGGAAACACTGCATGTTGGTGAAGGGCATATTGAAGAAGGATCAGCCGAGTGGTTCTTGTGGGAGAGCAACCTCCATTTGGCTCACTACTTCACACACCATCAGGCTTCCAAGCAGCTCTCAAGGAAACTCAGTTTTCACACTCTATGCTTAGTGCCCTTTGAGTGCATTATCTAGGAATGAACCTGGTAGAGCATCCCCAGACCAAAAAATGCTCCACATGCGGTTTCACATGCCACCAATTCCACATTTACAGGCAACTCAGCGCCACAGCCGTTTTCACATAGCCCTCAATGCAAAGGCTCTAGACGGAAATATTGGAGTGAGAGCTAATTCAATCAGGAAACACTGCATGTTGGTGAAGGGCATATTGAAGAAGGATCAGCCGAGTTGTTCTTGTGGGAGAACAACTCCATTTGGCTCACTAACTTCACACACCATCAGGCTTCCAACCAGCTCTCAAGGAAACTCAGTTTTCACACTCTATGCTTAGTGCCCTTTCGTGCCTAGGACTGAAATGAAGCTTGGAGAGCATCCAACACAAACGAATGCTCCACATACGGTTTCACATGCCACAAACTCCACATTCTCAGGCAACTTCAGCGCCACAGCCGTTTTCAGATAGCCCTCAATTCAAAGGCTCTAGACGCAAATATTGGTGTGAGAAGCTAATCAATCAAGGAAACACTGCATGTTGTGAAGGGCATATTGAAGAAGAATCATCGAGTGGTTCTTGTGGGAGAACAACTCCATTTGGCTCACTAACTTCACACACCATCAGCTTCCAAGCAGCTCTCAAGGAAACTCAGTTTTCACACTCTATGCTTAGTGCCCTTTGAGTGCATTATCTAGGAATGAACCTGGTAGAGCATCCCACACAAACGAAATGCTCCACATGCTGGTTTCACATGCACCAACTCCACATTCACAGGCAACTTCAGCACCACAGCGTTTTCACATAGCCCTCAATGCAAAGACTCTAGACACAAATATTGGTGTGAGAGCTAATTCAATCAAGGAAACACTGCATGTTGGTGAAGGGCATATTGAAGAAGGATCAGCCGAGTGGTTCTTGTGGTAGAACAACTCATTTGCTCACTAACTTCACACACCATCAGGCTTCCAAGCAGCTCCCAAGGAAACTCAGTTTTCACACTCTATGCTTAGTTGCCTTTAGTGCCTAGGACTGAAATGAAGCTTGGTGAGCATCCCACAGAAACGAAAGCTCCCCATGCGGGTTTCACATGCACCAACTCACATTCACAGGCAACTTCAGCACCACAGCCGTTTTCACATAGCCCTCAATGCAAAGGCTCTAGACGCAAATATTGGTGTGAGAGCTAATTCAATCAAGGAAACAGTGCATGTTGGTGAAGGCCTATTGAGAAGGATCAGCCGAGTGGTTCTTGTGGGAGAACAACTCCATTTGGCTCACTAACTTCACACACCATCAGGCTTCCAGCAGCTCTCAAGGAAACTCAGTTTCACACTCTATGCTTAGTGCCCTTTGAGTGCATTATCTAGGAAGAAACCTGGTAGAGCATCCCACACAAACGAATGCTGCATATGCCACCAACTCCACATCACAGGCAACTTCCCCTCAATGCAAAGGCTCTAGACACAAATATTGGTGTGAGAGCTAATTCAATCAAGGAAACACTGCATGTTGGTGAAGGGCATATTGAAGAAGGATCAGCCGAGTGGCTCTTGTGGGAGAGCAACTCCATTTGGCTCACTAACTTCACACACCATCAGGCTTCCAAGCAGCTCTCAAGGAAACTCAGTTTTCACACTCTATGCTTAGTGCCCTTTGAGTGCATTATCTAGGAATGAACCTGGTAGAGCATCCCACACAAACGAATGCTCCACATGCGGGTTTCACATGCCACCAACTCCACATTCTCAGGCAACTTCAGCGCCACAGCCATTTTCAGATAGCCCTCAATGCAAAGGCTCTAGACGCAAATATTGGTGTGAGAGCTAATTTTCAATATCAAGGAAACACTGCATGTTGGTGAAGGGCATATTGAAGAAGGATCAGCCGAGTGGTTCTTGTGGGAGAACAACTCCATTTGGCTCACTAACTTCACACACCATCAGGCTTCCAAGCAGCTCTCAAGGAAACTCAGTTTTCACACTCTATGCTTAGTGCCCTTTGAGTGCATTATCTAGGAATGAACCTGGTAGAGCATCCCACACAAACGAATGCTCCACATGCGGGTTTCACATGCCACCAATTCCACATTTACAGGCAACTTCAGCGCCACAGCCATTTTCAGATAGCCCTCAATGCAAAGGCTCTAGACGCAAATATTGGTGTGAGAGCTAATTCAATCAAAGAAACACTGCATGTTGGTGAAGGGCATATTGAAGAAGGATCAGCCAACTGGCTCTTGTGGGAGAACAACTATATTTGGCTCACTAACTTCACACACCATCAGGCTTCCAAGCAGCTCTCAAGGAAACTCAGTTTTCACACTCTATGCTTAGTGCCCTTTGAGTGCATTATCTAGGAAAGAACCTGGTAGAGCATCCCACACAAACGAATGCTCCACATGCCGGTTTCACATGCCACCAACTCCACATTCTCAGGCAACTTCAGCGCCACAGCCGTTTTCAGATAGCCCTCAATGCAAAGGCTCTAGACGCAAATATTGGTGTGAGAGCTAATTCAATCAAGGAAACACTGCATGTTGGTGAAGGGCATATTGAAGAAGGATCAGCCGAGTGGTTCTTGTGGGAGAACAACTCCATTTGGCTCACTAACTTCACACACCATCAGGCTTCCAAGCAGCTCTCAAGGAAACTCAGTTTTCACACTCTATGCTTAGTGCCCTTTGAGTGCCTAGGACTGAAATTAAGCTTGGAGAGCATCCCACACAAACGAATGCTCCACATGCCGGTTTCACATGCCACAAACTCCACATTCTCAGGAAACTTCAGCGCCACAGCCGTTTTCAGATAGCCCTCAATGCAAAGGCTCTAGATGCAAATATTGGTGTGAGAGCTAATTCAATCAAGGAAACACTGCATGTTGGTGTAGGGCATATTGAAGAAGGAACAGCCGAGTCTTTCTTGTGGGAGAACAACTCCATTTGGCTCACTAACTTCACACACCATCAGGCTTCCAAGCAGCTCTCAAGGAAACTCAGTTTTCACACTCTATGCTTAGTGCCCTTTGAGTGCATTATCTAGGAAGAAACCTGGTAGAGCATCCCACACAAACGAATGCTGCACATGCCACCAACTCCACATTCACAGGCAACTTCAGCGCCACAGCCGTTTTCACATAGCCCTCAATGCAAAGGCTCTAGACGCAAATATTGGTGTGAGAGCTAATTCAATCAAGGAAACACTGCATGTTGGTGAAGGGCATATTGAAGAAGGATCAGCCGAGTGGTTCTTGTCGGAGAACAACTCCATTTGGATCACTAACTTCACACACCATCAGGCTTCGAAGCAGCTCTCAAGGAATCTCAGTTTTGACACTCTATGCTTAGTGCCCTTTGAGTGCATTATCTAGGAATGAACCTGGTAGATCATCCCACACAAACGAATGCTCCCCATGTGGGTTTCACATGCCACCAAGTCCACATTCACAGGCAACTTCAGCGCCACAGCCGTTTTCAGATAGCCCTCAATGCAAAGGCTCTAGACGCAAATATTGGCATGAGAGCTAATTCAATCAAGGAAACACTGCATGTTGGTGAAGGGCATATGGAAGAAGGATCAGCCGAGTGGTTCTTGTGGGAGAACAACTCCATTTGGCTCACTAACTTCACACACCATCAGGCTTCCAAGCAGCTCTCAAGGAAACTCAGTTTTCACACTCTATGCTTAGTGCCCTTTGAGTGCAAAGGACTGAAATGAAGCTTGGTGAGCATCCCACACCAACGAATGCTCCACATGCGGGTTTCACATGCCACCAACTCCACATTTACAGGCAACTTTAGCGCCACAGCCGTTTTCACATAGCCCTCAATGCAAAGGCTCTAGACGCAAATATTGGTGTGAGAGCTAATTCAATCAAGGAAACACTGCATGTTGGTGAAGGGCATATTGAAGAAGGATCAGCCGAGTGGCTCTTGTGGGAGAACAACTCCATTTGGCTCACTAACTTCACACACCATCAGGCTTCCAAGCAGCTCTCAAGGAAACTCAGTTTTCACACTCTATGCTTAGTGCCCTTTGAGTGCCTAGGACTGAAATGAAGCTTGGAGAGCATCCCACACCAACGAATGCTCCACATGCGGGTTTCACATGCCACCAACTCCACATTCACAGGCAACTTCAGCGCCACAGCCGTTTTCACATAGCCCTCAATGCAAAGGCTCTAGACGCAAATATTGGTGTGAGAGCTAATTCAATCAAGGAAACACTGCATGTTGGTGAAGGGCATATTGAAGAAGGATCAGCCGAGTGGTTCTTGTGGGAGAACAACTCCATTTGGCTCACTAACTTCACACACCATCAGGCTTCCAACCAGCTCTCAAGGAAACTCAGTTTTCACACTCTATGCTTAGTGCCCTTTCGTGCCTAGGACTGAAATGAAGCTTGGAGAGCATCCCACACAAACGAATGCTCCACATGCGGGTTTCACATGCCACAAACTCCACATTCTCAGGCAACTTCAGCGCCACAGCCATTTTCAGATAGCCCTCAATGCAAAGGCTCTAGACGCAAATATTGGTGTGAGAGCTAATTCAATCAAGGAAACACTGCATGTTGGTGAAGGGCATATTGAAGAAGGATCAGCCGAGTGGTTCTTGTGGGAGAACAACTCCATTTGGCTCACTAACTTCACACACCATCAGGCTTCCAAGCAGCTCTCAAGGAAACTCAGTTTTCACACTCTATGCTTAGTGCCCTTTGAGTGCATTATCTAGGAATGAACCTGGTAGAGCATCCCACACAAACGAATGCCCCACATGCGGGTTTCACATGCCACCAACTCCACATTCACAGGCAACTTCAGCACCACAGCCGTTTTCACATAGCACTCAATGCAAAGGCTCTAGATGCAAATATTGGTGTGAGAGCTAATTCAATCAAGGAAACACTGCATGTTGGTGAAGGGCATATTGAAGAAGAATCAATCGAGTGGTTCTTGTGGGAGAACAACTCCATTTGGCTCATTAACTTCACACACCATCAGGCTTCCAAGCAGCTCTCAAGGAAACTCAGTTTTCACACTCTATGCTTAGTTGCCTTTTAGTGCCTAGGACTGAAATGAAGCTTGGTGAGCATCCCACAGAAACGAATGCTCCACATGCGGGTTTCACATGCCACCAACTCCACATTCACAGGCAACTTCAGCACCACAGCCGTTTTCACATAGCCCTCAATGCAAAGGCTCTAGACGCAAATATTGGTGTGAGAGCTAATTCAATCAAGGAAACACTGCATGTTGGTGAAGGGCATATTGAAGAAGGATCAGCCGAGTGGTTCTTGTGGGAGAACAACTCCATTTGGCTCACTAACTTCACACACCATCAGGCTTCCAAGCAGCTCTCAAGGAAACTCAGTTTTCACACTCTATGCTTAGTGCCCTTTGAGTGCATTATCTAGGAATGAACCTGGTAGAGCATCCCACACAAACGAATGCTGCACATGCTGGTTTCACATGCCACCAACTCCACATTCACAGGCAACTTCAGCGCCACAGCCGTTTTCACATAGCCCTCATTGCAAAGGCTCTAGACACAAGTATTGGTGTGAGAGCTAATTCAATCAAGGAAACACTGCATGTTGGTGAAGGGCATATTGAAGAAGGATCAGCCGAGTGGCTCTTGTGGGAGAGCAACTCCATTTGGCTCACTAACTTCACACACCATCAGGCTTCCAAGCAGCTCTCAAGGAAACTCAGTTTTCACACTCTATGCTTAGTGCCCTTTGAGTGCATTATCTAGGAATGAACCTGGTAGAGCATCCCACACAAACGAATGCTCCACATGCGGGTTTCACATGCCACCAACTCCACATTCTCAGGCAACTTCAGCGCCACAGCCATTTTCAGATAGCCCTCAATGCAAAGGGTCTAGACGCAAATATTGGAGTGAGAGCTAATTCAATCAAGGAAACACTGCATGTTGGTGAAGGGCATATTGAAGAAGGATCAGCCGAGTGGTTCTTGTGGGAGAGCAACTCCATTTGGCTCACTAACTTCACACACCATCAGGCTTCCAAGCAGCTCTCAAGGAAACTCAGTTTTCACACTCTATGCTTAGTGCCCTTTGAGTGCATTATCTAGGAATGAACCTGGTAGAGCATCCCAGACCAAAAAATGCTCCACATGCGGGTTTCACATGCCACCAATTCCACATTTACAGGCAACTTCAGCGCCACAGCCGTTTTCACATAGCCCTCAATGCAAAGGCTCTAGACGGAAATATTGGAGTGAGAGCTAATTCAATCAAGGAAACACTGCATGTTGGTGAAGGGCATATTGAAGAAGGATCAGCCGAGTGGTTCTTGTGGGAGAACAACTCCATTTGGCTCACTAACTTCACACACCATCAGGCTTCCAAGCAGCTCTCAAGGAAACTCAGTTTTCACACTCTATGCTTAGTGCCCTTTCGTGCCTAGGACTGAAATGAAGCTTGGAGAGCATCCAACACAAACGAATGCTCCACATGCGGGTTTCACATGCCACAAACTCCACATTCTCAGGCAACTTCAGCGCCACAGCCGTTTTCAGATAGCCCTCAATTCAAAGGCTCTAGACGCAAATATTGGTGTGAGAGCTAATTCAATCAAGGAAACACTGCATGTTGGTGAAGGGCATATTGAAGAAGAATCAATCGAGTGATTTTGTGGGAGAACAACTCCATTTGGCTCACTAACTTCACACACCATCAGGCTTCCAAGCAGCTCTCAAGGAAACTCAGTTTTCACACTCTATGCTTAGTGCCCTTTGAGTGCATTATCTAGGAATGAACCTGGTAGAGCATCCAACACAAACGAATGCTCCACATGCTGGTTTCACATGCCACCAACTCCACATTCACAGGCAACTTCAGCACCACAGCCGTTTTCACATAGCCCTCAATGCAAAGACTCTAGACACAAATATTGGTGTGAGAGCTAATTCAATCAAGGAAACACTGCATGTTGGTGAAGGGCATATTGAAGAAGGATCAGCCGAGTGGTTCTTGTGGTAGAACAACTCCATTTGGCTCACTAACTTCACACACCATCAGGCTTCCAAGCAGCTCCCAAGGAAACTCAGTTTTCACACTCTATGCTTAGTTGCCTTTTAGTGCCTAGGACTGAAATGAAGCTTGGTGAGCATCCCACAGAAACGAAAGCTCCACATGCGGGTTTCACATGCCACCAACTCCACATTCACAGGCAACTTCAGCACCACAGCCGTTTTCACATAGCCCTCAATGCAAAGGCTCTAGACGCAAATATTGGTGTGAGAGCTAATTCAATCAAGGAAACAGTGCATGTTGGTGAAGGGCCTATTGAAGAAGGATCAGCCGAGTGGTTCTTGTGGGAGAACAACTCCATTTGGCTCACTAACTTCACACACCATCAGGCTTCCAAGCAGCTCTCAAGGAAACTCAGTTTTCACACTCTATGCTTAGTGCCCTTTGAGTGCATTATCTAGGAAGAAACCTGGTAGAGCATCCCACACAAACGAATGCTGCATATGCCACCAACTCCACATTCACAGGCAACTTCAGCGCCACAGCCGTTTTCAGATAGCCCTCAATGCAAAGGCTCTAGACACAAATATTGGTGTGAGAGCTAATTCAATCAAGGAAACACTGCATGTTGGTGAAGGGCATATTGAAGAAGGATCAGCCGAGTGGTTCTTGTGGGAGAGCAACTCCATTTGGCTCACTAACTTCACACACCATCAGGCTTCCAAGCAGCTCTCAAGGAAACTCAGTTTTCACACTCTATGCTTAGTGCCCTTTCAGTGCATTATCTAGGAATGAACCTGGTAGAGCATCCCACACAAACGAATGCTCCACATGCGGGTTTCACATGCCACCAACTCCACATTCTCAGGCAACTTCAGCGCCACAGCCATTTTCAGATAGCCCTCAATGCAAAGGGTCTAGACGCAAATATTGGAGTGAGAGCTAATTCAATCAAGGAAACACTGCATGTTGGTGAAGGGCATATTGAAGAAGGATCAGCCGAGTGGTTCTTGTGGGAGAGCAACTCCATTTGGCTCACTAACTTCACACACCATCAGGCTTCCAAGCAGCTCTCAAGGAAACTCAGTTTTCACACTCTATGCTTAGTGCCCTTTGAGTGCATTATCTAGGAATGAACCTGGTAGAGCATCCCAGACCAAAAAATGCTCCACATGCGGGTTTCACATGCCACCAATTCCACATTTACAGGCAACTTCAGCGCCACAGCCGTTTTCACATAGCCCTCAATGCAAAGGCTCTAGACGGAAATATTGGAGTGAGAGCTAATTCAATCAAGGAAACACTGCATGTTGGTGAAGGGCATATTGAAGAAGGATCAGCCGAGTTGTTCTTGTGGGAGAACAACTCCATTTGGCTCACTAACTTCACACACCATCAGGCTTCCAACCAGCTCTCAAGGAAACTCAGTTTTCACACTCTATGCTTAGTGCCCTTTCGTGCCTAGGACTGAAATGAAGCTTGGAGAGCATCCAACACAAACGAATGCTCCACATACGGGTTTCACATGCCACAAACTCCACATTCTCAGGCAACTTCAGCGCCACAGCCGTTTTCAGATAGCCCTCAATTCAAAGGCTCTAGACGCAAATATTGGTGTGAGAGCTAATTCAATCAAGGAAACACTGCATGTTGGTGAAGGGCATATTGAAGAAGAATCAATCGAGTGGTTCTTGTGGGAGAACAACTCCATTTGGCTCACTAACTTCACACACCATCAGGCTTCCAAGCAGCTCTCAAGGAAACTCAGTTTTCACACTCTATGCTTAGTGCCCTTTGAGTGCATTATCTAGGAATGAACCTGGTAGAGCATCCCACACAAACGAATGCTCCACATGCTGGTTTCACATGCCACCAACTCCACATTCACAGGCAACTTCAGCACCACAGCCGTTTTCACATAGCCCTCAATGCAAAGACTCTAGACACAAATATTGGTGTGAGAGCTAATTCAATCAAGGAAACACTGCATGTTGGTGAAGGGCATATTGAAGAAGGATCAGCCGAGTGGTTCTTGTGGTAGAACAACTCCATTTGGCTCACTAACTTCACACACCATCAGGCTTCCAAGCAGCTCCCAAGGAAACTCAGTTTTCACACTCTATGCTTAGTTGCCTTTTAGTGCCTAGGACTGAAATGAAGCTTGGTGAGCATCCCACAGAAACGAAAGCTCCACATGCGGGTTTCACATGCCACCAACTCCACATTCACAGGCAACTTCAGCACCACAGCCGTTTTCACATAGCCCTCAATGCAAAGGCTCTAGACGCAAATATTGGTGTGAGAGCTAATTCAATCAAGGAAACAGTGCATGTTGGTGAAGGGCCTATTGAAGAAGGATCAGCCGAGTGGTTCTTGTGGGAGAACAACTCCATTTGGCTCACTAACTTCACACACCATCAGGCTTCCAAGCAGCTCTCAAGGAAACTCAGTTTTCACACTCTATGCTTAGTGCCCTTTGAGTGCATTATCTAGGAAGAAACCTGGTAGAGCATCCCACACAAACGAATGCTGCATATGCCACCAACTCCACATTCACAGGCAACTTCAGCGCCACAGCCGTTTTCAGATAGCCCTCAATGCAAAGGCTCTAGACACAAATATTGGTGTGAGAGCTAATTCAATCAAGGAAACACTGCATGTTGGTGAAGGGCATATTGAAGAAGGATCAGCCGAGTGGCTCTTGTGGGAGAGCAACTCCATTTGGCTCACTAACTTCACACACCATCAGGCTTCCAAGCAGCTCTCAAGGAAACTCAGTTTTCACACTCTATGCTTAGTGCCCTTTGAGTGCATTATCTAGGAATGAACCTGGTAGAGCATCCCACACAAACGAATGCTCCACATGCGGGTTTCACATGCCACCAACTCCACATTCTCAGGCAACTTCAGCGCCACAGCCATTTTCAGATAGCCCTCAATGCAAAGGCTCTAGACGCAAATATTGGTGTGAGAGCTAATTCAATCAAGGAAACACTGCATGTTGGTGAAGGGCATATTGAAGAAGGATCAGCCGAGTGGTTCTTGTGGGAGAACAACTCCATTTGGCTCACTAACTTCACACACCATCAGGCTTCCAAGCAGCTCTCAAGGAAACTCAGTTTTCACACTCTATGCTTAGTGCCCTTTGAGTGCATTATCTAGGAATGAACCTGGTAGAGCATCCCACACAAACGAATGCTCCACATGCGGGTTTCACATGCCACCAATTCCACATTTACAGGCAACTTCAGCGCCACAGCCATTTTCAGATAGCCCTCAATGCAAAGGCTCTAGACGCAAATATTGGTGTGAGAGCTAATTCAATCAAAGAAACACTGCATGTTGGTGAAGGGCATATTGAAGAAGGATCAGCCAACTGGCTCTTGTGGGAGAACAACTATATTTGGCTCACTAACTTCACACACCATCAGGCTTCCAAGCAGCTCTCAAGGAAACTCAGTTTTCACACTCTATGCTTAGTGCCCTTTGAGTGCATTATCTAGGAAAGAACCTGGTAGAGCATCCCACACAAACGAATGCTCCACATGCCGGTTTCACATGCCACCAACTCCACATTCTCAGGCAACTTCAGCGCCACAGCCGTTTTCAGATAGCCCTCAATGCAAAGGCTCTAGACGCAAATATTGGTGTGAGAGCTAATTCAATCAAGGAAACACTGCATGTTGGTGCAGGGCATATTGAAGAAGGATCAGCCGAGTGGTTCTTGTGGGAGAACAACTCCATTTGGCTCACTAACTTCACACACCATCAGGCTTCCAAGCAGCTCTCAAGGAAACTCAGTTTTCACACTCTATGCTTAGTGCCCTTTGAGTGCCTAGGACTGAAATTAAGCTTGGAGAGCATCCCACACAAACGAATGCTCCACATGCCGGTTTCACATGCCACAAACTCCACATTCTCAGGAAACTTCAGCGCCACAGCCGTTTTCAGATAGCCCTCAATGCAAAGGCTCTAGATGCAAATATTGGTGTGAGAGCTAATTCAATCAAGGAAACACTGCATGTTGGTGAAGGGCATATTGAAGAAGGAACAGCCGAGTCTTTCTTGTGGGAGAACAACTCCATTTGGCTCACTAACTTCACACACCATCAGGCTTCCAAGCAGCTCTCAAGGAAACTCAGTTTTCACACTCTATGCTTAGTGCCCTTTGAGTGCATTATCTAGGAAGAAACCTGGTAGAGCATCCCACACAAACGAATGCTGCACATGCCACCAACTCCACATTCACAGGCAACTTCAGCGCCACAGCCGTTTTCACATAGCCCACAATGCAAAGGCTCTAGACGCAAATATTGGTGTGAGAGCTAATTCAATCAAGGAAACACTGCATGTTGGTGAAGGGCATATTGAAGAAGGATCAGCCGAGTGGTTCTTGTCGGAGAACAACTCCATTTGGATCACTAACTTCACACACCATCAGGCTTCGAAGCAGCTCTCAAGGAATCTCAGTTTTGACACTCTATGCTTAGTGCCCTTTGAGTGCATTATCTAGGAATGAACCTGGTAGATCATCCCACACAAACGAATGCTCCCCATGTGGGTTTCACATGCCACCAAGTCCACATTCACAGGCAACTTCAGCGCCACAGCCATTTTCAGATAGCCCTCAATGCAAAGGCTCTAGACGCAAATATTGGCATGAGAGCTAATTCAATCAAGGAAACACTGCATGTTGGTGAAGGGCATATGGAAGAAGGATCAGCCGAGTGGTTCTTGTGGGAGAACAACTCCATTTGGCTCACTAACTTCACACACCATCAGGCTTCCAAGCAGCTCTCAAGGAAACTCAGTTTTCACACTCTATGCTTAGTGCCCTTTGAGTGCAAAGGACTGAAATGAAGCTTGGTGAGCATCCCACACCAACGAATGCTCCACATGCGGGTTTCACATGCCACCAACTCCACATTTACAGGCAACTTTAGCGCCACAGCCGTTTTCACATAGCCCTCAATGCAAAGGCTCTAGACGCAAATATTGGTGTGAGAGCTAATTCAATCAAGGAAACACTGCATGTTGGTGAAGGGCATATTGAAGAAGGATCAGCCGAGTGGCTCTTGTGGGAGAACAACTCCATTTGGCTCACTAACTTCACACACCATCAGGCTTCCAAGCAGCTCTCAAGGAAACTCAGTTTTCACACTCTATGCTTAGTGCCCTTTGAGTGCCTAGGACTGAAATGAAGCTTGGAGAGCATCCCACACCAACGAATGCTCCACATGCGGGTTTCACATGCCACCAACTCCACATTCACAGGCAACTTCAGCGCCACAGCCGTTTTCACATAGCCCTCAATGCAAAGGCTCTAGACGCAAATATTGGTGTGAGAGCTAATTCAATCAAGGAAACACTGCATGTTGGTGAAGGGCATATTGAAGAAGGATCAGCCGAGTGGTTCTTGTGGGAGAACAACTCCATTTGGCTCACTAACTTCACACACCATCAGGCTTCCAACCAGCTCTTAAGGAAACTCAGTTTTCACACTCTATGCTTAGTGCCCTTTCGTGCCTAGGACTGAAATGAAGCTTGGAGAGCATCCCACACAAACGAATGCTCCACATGCGGGTTTCACATGCCACAAACTCCACATTCTCAGGCAACTTCAGCGCCTCAGCCATTTTCAGATAGCCCTCAATGCAAAGGCTCTAGACGCAAATATTGGTGTGAGAGCTAATTCAATCAAGGAAACACTGCATGTTGGTGAAGGGCATATTGAAGAAGGATCAGCCGAGTGGTTCTTGTGGGAGAACAACTCCATTTGGCTCACTAACTTCACACACCATCAGGCTTCCAAGCAGCTCTCAAGGAAACTCAGTTTTCACACTCTATGCTTAGTGCCCTTTGAGTGCATTATCTAGGAATGAACCTGGTAGAGCATCCCACACAAACGAATGCCCCACATGCGGGTTTCACATGCCACCAACTCCACATTCACAGGCAACTTCAGCACCACAGCCGTTTTCACATAGCACTCAATGCAAAGGCTCTAGATGCAAATATTGGTGTGAGAGCTAATTCAATCAAGGAAACACTGCATGTTGGTGAAGGGCATATTGAAGAAGAATCAATCGAGTGGTTCTTGTGGGAGAACAACTCCATTTGGATCACTAACTTCACACACCATCAGGCTTCCAAGCAGCTCTCAAGGAAACTCAGTTTTCACACTCTATGCTTAGTTGCCTTTTAGTGCCTAGGACTGAAATGAAGCTTGGTGAGCATCCCACAGAAACGAATGCTCCACATGCGGGTTTCACATGCCACCAACTCCACATTCACAGGCAACTTCAGCACCACAGCCGTTTTCACATAGCCCTCAATGCAAAGGCTCTAGACGCAAATATTGGTGTGAGAGCTAATTCAATCAAGGAAACACTGCATGTTGGTGAAGGGCATATTGAAGAAGGATCAGCGCGAGTGGTTCTTGTGGGAGAACAACTCCATTTGGCTCACTAACTTCACACACCATCAGGCTTCCAAGCAGCTCTCAAGGAAACTCAGTTTTCACACTCTATGCTTAGTGCCCTTTGAGTGCATTATCTAGGAATGAACCTGGTAGAGCATCCCACACAAACGAATGCTGCACATGCTGGTTTCACATGCCACCAACTCCACATTCACAGGCAACTTCAGCGCCACAGCCGTTTTCACATAGCCCTCATTGCAAAGGCTCTAGACACAAGTATTGGTGTGAGAGCAAATTCAATCAAGGAAACACTGCATGTTGGTGAAGGGCATATTGAAGAAGGATCAGCCGAAGTGGCTCTTGTGGGAGAGCAACTCCATTTGGCTCACTAACTTCACACACCATCAGGCTTCCAAGCAGCTCTCAAGGAAACTCAGTTTTCACACTCTATGCTTAGTGCCCTTTGAGTGCATTATCTAGGAATGAACCTGGTAGAGCATCCCACACAAACGAATGCTCCACATGCGGGTTTCACATGCCACCAACTCCACATTCTCAGGCAACTTCAGCGCCACAGCCATTTTCAGATAGCCCTCAATGCAAAGGGTCTAGACGCAAATATTGGAGTGAGAGCTAATTCAATCAAGGAAACACTGCATGTTGGTGAAGGGCATATTGAAGAAGGATCAGCCGAGTGGTTCTTGTGGGAGAGCAACTCCATTTGGCTCACTAACTTCACACACCATCAGGCTTCCAAGCAGCTCTCAAGGAAACTCAGTTTTCACACTCTATGCTTAGTGCCCTTTGAGTGCATTATCTAGGAATGAACCTGGTAGAGCATCCCAGACCAAAAAATGCTCCACATGCGGGTTTCACATGCCACCAATTCCACATTTACAGGCAACTTCAGCGCCACAGCCGTTTTCACATAGCCCTCAATGCAAAGGCTCTAGACGGAAATATTGGAGTGAGAGCTAATTCAATCAAGGAAACACTGCATGTTGGTGAAGGGCATATTGAAGAAGGATCAGCCGAGTGGTTCTTGTGGGAGAACAACTCCATTTGGCTCACTAACTTCACACACCATCAGGCTTCCAACCAGCTCTCAAGGAAACTCAGTTTTCACACTCTATGCTTAGTGCCCTTTCGTGCCTAGGACTGAAATGAAGCTTGGAGAGCATCCAACACAAACGAATGCTCCACATGCGGGTTTCACATGCCACAAACTCCACATTCTCAGGCAACTTCAGCGCCACAGCCGTTTTCAGATAGCCCTCAATTCAAAGGCTCTAGACGCAAATATTGGTGTGAGAGCTAATTCAATCAAGGAAACACTGCATGTTGGTGAAGGGCATATTGAAGAAGAATCAATCGAGTGATTTTGTGGGAGAACAACTCCATTTGGCTCACTAACTTCACACACCATCAGGCTTCCAAGCAGCTCTCAAGGAAACTCAGTTTTCACACTCTATGCTTAGTTGCCTTTTAGTGCCTAGGACTGAAATGAAGCTTGGTGAGCATCCCACAGAAACGAATGCTCCACATGCGGGTTTCACATGCCACCAACTCCACATTCACAGGCAACTTCAGCACCACAGCCGTTTTCACATAGCCCTCAATGCAAAGGCTCTAGACGCAAATATTGGTGTGAGAGCTAATTCAATCAAGGAAACACTGCATGTTGGTGAAGGGCATATTGAAGAAGGATCAGCCGAGTGGTTCTTGTGGGAGAACAACTCCATTTGGCTCACTAACTTCACACACCATCAGGCTTCCAAGCAGCTCTCAAGGAAACTCAGTTTTCACACTCTATGCTTAGTGCCCTTTGAGTGCATTATCTAGGAATGAACCTGGTAGAGCATCCCACACAAACGAATGCTGCACATGCGGGTTTCACATGCCACCAACTCCACATTCACAGGCAACTTCAGCGCCACAGCCGTTTTCACATAGCCCTCATTGCAAAGGCTCTAGACACAAATATTGGTGTGAGAGCTAATTCAATCAAGGAAACACTGCATGTTGGTGAAGGGCATATTGAAGAAGGATCAGCCGAGTGGCTCTTGTGGGAGAGCAACTCCATTTGGCTCACTAACTTCACACACCATCAGGCTTCCAAGCAGCTCTCAAGGAAACTCAGTTTTCACGCTCTATGCTTAGTGCCCTTTGAGTGCATTATCTAGGAATGAACCTGGTAGAGCATCCCACACAAACGAATGCTCCACATGCGGGTTTCACATGCCACCAACTCCACATTCTCAGGCAACTTCAGCGCCACAGCCATTTTCAGATAGCCCTCAATGCAAAGGCTCTAGACGCAAATATTGGAGTGAGAGCTAATTCAATCAAGGAAACACTGCATGTTGGTGAAGGGCATATTGAAGAAGGATCAGCCGAGTGGTTCTTGTGGGAGAACAACTCCATTTGGCTCACTAACTTCACACACCATCAGGCTTCCAAGCAGCTCTCAAGGAAACTCAGTTTTCACACTCTAAGTTTAGTACCCTTTCACTGCATTATCTAGGAATGAACCTGGTAGAGCATCCCAGACCAAAAAATGCTCCACATGCGGGTTTCACATGCCACCAATTCCACATTTACAGGCAACTTCAGCGCCACAGCCGTTTTCACATAGCCCTCAATGCAAAGGCTCTAGACGGAAATATTGGAGTGAGAGCTAATTCAATCAAGGAAACACTGCATGTTGGTGAAGGGCATATTGAAGAAGGATCAGCCGAGTGGTTCTTGTGGGAGAACAACTCCATTTGGCTCACTAACTTCACACACCATCAGGCTTCCAACCAGCTCTCAAGGAAACTCAGTTTTCACACTCTATGCTTAGTGCCCTTTCGTGCCTAGGACTGAAATGAAGCTTGGAGAGCATCCCACACAAACGAATGCTCCACATGCGGGTTTCACATGCCACAAACTCCACATTCTCAGGCAACTTCAGCGCCACAGCCGTTTTCAGATAGCCCTCAATGCAAAGGCTCTAGACGCAAATATTGGTGTGAGAGCTAATTCAATCAAGGAAACAATGCATGTTGGTGAAGGGCATATTGAAGAAGGATCAGCCGAGTGGTTCTTGTGGGAGAACAACTCCATTTGGCTCACTAACTTCACACACCATCAGGCTTCCAAGCAGCTCTCAAGGAAACTCAGTTTTCACACTCTATGCTTAGTGCCCTTTGAGTGCATTATCTAGGAATGAACCTGGTAGAGCATCCCACACAAACGAATGCCCCACATGCGGGTTTCACATGCCACCAACTCCACATTCACAGGCAACTTCAGCACCACAGCCGTTTTCACATAGCCCTCAATGCAAAGGCTCTAGACACAAATATTGGTGTGAGAGCTAATTCAATCAAGGAAACACTGCATGTTGGTGAATGGCATATTGAAGAAGAATCAATCGAGTAGTTCTTGTGGGAGAACAACTCCATTTGGCTCACTAACTTCACACACCATCAGGCTTCCAAGCAGCTCTCAAGGAAACTCAGTTTTCACACTCTATGCTTAGTGCCCTTTGAGTGCATTATCTAGGAATGAACCTGGTAGAGCATCCCACACAAACGAATGCTCCACATGCGGGTTTCACATTCCACCAACTCCACATTCTCAGGCAACTTCAGCGCCACAGCCATGTTCAGATAGCCCTCAATGCAAAGGCTCTAGACGCAAATATTGGAGTGAGAGCTAATTCAATCAAGGAAACACTGCATGTTGGTGAAGGGCATATTGAAGAAGGATCAGCCGAGTGGTTCTTGTGGGAGAACAACTCCATTTGGCTCACTAACTTCACACACCATCAGGCTTCCAAGCAGCTCTCAAGGAAACTCAGTTTTCACACTCTATGCTTAGTGCCCTTTGAGTGCATTATCTAGGAATGAACCTGGTAGAGCATCCCAGACCAAAAAATGCTCCACATGCGGGTTTCACATGCCACCAATTCCACATTTACAGGCAACTTCAGCGCCACAGCCGTTTTCACATAGCCCTCAATGCAAAGGCTCTAGACGCAAATATTGGAGTGAGAGCTAATTCAATCAAGGAAACACTGCATGTTGGTGAAGGGCATATTGAAGAAGGATCAGCCGAGTGGTTCTTGTGGGAGAACAACTCCATTTGGCTCACTAACTTCACACACCATCAGGCTTCCAAGCAGCTCTCAAGGAAACTCAGTTTTCACACTCTATACTTAGTGCCCTTTGAGTGCCTAGGACTGAAATGAAGCTTGGTGAGCATCCCACACAAACGAATGCTCCACATGCGGGTTTCACATGCCACCAACTCCACATTCTCAGGCAACTTCAGCGCCACAGCCGTTTTCAGATAGCCCTCAATGCAAAGGGTCTAGACGCAAATATTGGTGTGAGAGCTAATTCAATCAAGGAAACACTGCATGTTGGTGAAGGGCATATTGAAGAAGGATCAGCCGAGTGGCTCTTGTGGGAGAACAACTCCATTTGGCTCACTAACTTCACACACCATCAGGCTTCCAACCAGCTCTCAAGGAAACTCAGTTTTCACACTCTATGCTTAGTGCCCTTTGAGTGCATTATCTAGGAAGAAACCTGGTAGAGCATCCCATACAAACGAATGCTCCACATGCGGGTTTCACATGCCACCAACTCCACATTCACAGGCAACTTCAGCGCCACAGCCGTTTTCAGATAGCCCTCAATGCAAAGGCTCTAGACACAAATATTTGTGTGAGAGCTAATTCAATCAAGGAAACACTGCATGTTGGTGAAGGGCATATTGAAGAAGGATCAGCCGAGTGGCTCTTGTTGGAGAACAACTCCATTTGGCTCACTAACTTCACACACCATCAGGCTTCCAAGCAGCTCTCAAGGAAACTCAGTTTTCACACTCTATGCTTAGTGCCCTTTGAGTGCATTATCTAGGAATGATCCTGGTAGAGCATCCCACACAAACGAATGCTCCACATGCGGGTTTCACATGCCAGCAACTCCACATTCACAGGCAACTTCAGCGCCACAGCCATTTTCAGATAGCCCTCAATGCAAAGGCTCTAGACGCAAATATTGGTGTGAGAGCTAATTCAATCAAGGAAACACTGCATGTTGGTGAAGGGCTTATTGAAGAAGGATCAGCCGAGTGGTTCTTGTGGGAGAACAACTCCATTTGGCTCACTAACTTCACACACCATCAGGCTTCCAAGCAGCTCTCAAGGAAACTCAGTTTTCACACTCTATGCTTAGTGCCCTTTGAGTTTATTATCTAGGAATGAACCTGGTAGAGCATCCCACACAAACGAATGCTCCACATGCGGGTTTCACATGCCACCAACTCCACATTTACAGGCAACTTCAGCGCCACAGCCGTTTTCACATAGCCCTCAATGCAAAGGTTCTAGACACAAATATTGGTGTGAGAGATAATTCAATCAAGGAAACACTGCATGTTGGTGAAGGGCCTATTGAAGAAGGATCAGCCGAGTGGTTCTTGTGGGAGAACAACTCCATTTGGCTCACTAACTTCACACACCATCAGGCTTCCAAGCAGCTCCCAAGGAAACTCAGTTTTCACACTCTATGCTTAGTTGCCTTTTAGTGCCTAGGACTGAAATGAAGCTTGGTGAGCATCCCACTGAAACGAAAGCTCCACATGCGGGTTTCACATGCCACCAACTCCACATTCACAGGCAACTTCAGCACCACAGCCGTTTTCACATAGCCCTCAATGCAAAGGCTCTAGACGCAAATATTGGTGTGAGAGCTAATTCAATCAAGGAAACACTGCATGTTGGTGAAGGGCATATTGAAGAAGGATCAGCCGAGTGGTTCTTGTGGGAGAACAACTCTATTTGGCTCACTAACTTCACACACCATCAGGCTTCCAAGCAGCTCTCAAGGAAACTCAGTTTTCACACTCTATGCTTAGTGCCCTTTGAGTGCATTATCTAGGAAGAAACCTGGTAGAGCATCCCACACAAACGAATGCTGCACATGCCACCAACTCCACATTCACAGGCAACTTCAGCGCCACAGCCGTTTTCACATAGCCCTCAATGCAAAGGCTCTAGACACAAATATTGGTGTGAGAGCTAATTCAATCAAGGAAACACTGCATGTTGGTGAAGGGCATATTGAAGAAGGATCAGCCGAGTGGCTCTTGTGGGAGAGCAACTCCATTTGGCTCACTAACTTCACACACCATCAGGCTTCCAAGCAGCTCTCAAGGAAACTCAGTTTTCACACTCTATGCTTAGTGACCTTTGAGTGCATTATCTAGGAATGAACCTGTTAGAGCATCCCACACAAACGAATGCTCCACATGCGGGTTCCACATGCCACCAACTCCACATTCACAGGCAACTTCAGCGCCACAGCCGTTTTCAGATAGCCCTCAATGCAAAGGCTCTAGACGCAAATATTGGTGTGAGAGCTAATTCAATCAAGGAAACACTGCATGTTGGTGAAGGGCATATTGAAGAAGGATCAGCCGAGTGGTTCTTGTGGGAGAACAACTCCATTTGGCTCACTAACTTCACACACCATCAGGCTTCCAAGCAGCTCTCAAGGAAACTCAGTTTTCACACCCTAAGGTTAGTACCCTTTCACTGCATTATCTAGGAATGAACCTGGTAGAGCATCCCAGACAAACGAATGCTCCACATGCCGGTTTCACATGCCACCAACTCCACATTCACAGGCAACTTCAGCGCCACAGTCGTTTTCACATAGCCCTCAATGCAAAGGCTCTAGACGCAAATATTGGTGTGAGAGCTAATTCAATCAAGGAAACACTGCATGTTGGTGAAGGGCATATTGAAGAAGGATCAGCCGAGTGGTTCTTGTGGGAGAACAACTCCATTTGGCTCACTAACTTCACACACCATCAGGCTTCCAAGCAGCTCTCAAGGAAACTCAGTTTTCATACTCTATGCTTAGTGCCCTTTGAGTGCATTATCTAGGAATGAACCTGGTAGAGCATCCCACACAAACGAATGCTCCACATGCGGGTTTCACATGCCACCAACTCCACATTCTCAGGCAACTTCAGCGCCAAAGCCATTTTCAGATAGCCCTCAATGCAAAGGCTCTAGACGCAAATATTGGTGTGAGAGCTAATTCAATCAAGGAAACACTGCATGTTGGTGAAGGACATATTGAAGAAGGATCAGCCGAGTGGTTCTTGTGGGAGAACAACTCCATTTGGCTCACTAACTTCACACACCATCAGGCTTCCAAGCAGCTCTCAAGGAAACTCAGTTTTCACACTCTATGCTTAGTGCCCTTTGAGTGCATTATCTAGGAATGAACCTGGTAGAGCATCCCACACAAACGAATGCTCCACATGCGGGTTCCACATGCCACCAACTCCACATTTACAGGCAACTTCAGCGCCACAGCCGTTTTCACATAGCCCTCAATGCAAAGGCTCTAGACGCAAATATTGGTGTGAGAGCTAATTCAATCAAGCAAACACTGCATGTTGGTGAAGGGCATATTGAAGAAGGATCAGCCGAGTGGTTCTTGTGGGAGAACAACTCCATTTGGCTCACTAACTTCACACACCATCAGGCTTCCAAGCAGCTCTCAAGGAAACTCAGTTTTCACACTCTATGCTTAGTGCCCTTTGAGTGCCTAGGACTGAAATGAAGCTTGGTGAGCATCCCACACAAACGAATGCTCCACATGCGGGTTTCACATGCCACCAACTCCACATTCACAGGCAACTTCAGCGCCACAGCCGTTTTCAGATAGCCCTCAATGCAAAGGCTCTAGACGCAAATATTGGTGTGAGAGCTAATTCAATCAAGGAAACACTGCATGTTGGTGAAGGGCATATTGAAGAAGGATCAGCCGAGTGGTTCTTGTGGGAGAACAACTCCATTTGGCTCACTAACTTCACACACCATCAGGCTTCCAAGCAGCTCTCAAGGAAACTCAGTTTTCACACTCTATGCTTAGTGCCCTTTGAGTGCATTATCTAGGAATGAACCTGGTAGAGCATCCCACACAAACGAATGCTCCACATGCGGGTTTCACATGTCACCAACTCCACATTCACAGGCAACTTCAGCGCCACAGCCGTTTTCACATAGCCCTCAATGCAAAGGCTCTAGACGCAAATATTGGTGTGAGAGCTAATTCAATCAAGGAAACACTGCATGTTGGTGAAGGGCATATTGAAGAAGGATCAGCCGAGTAATTCTTGTGGGAGAACAACTCCATTTGGCTCACTAACTTCACACACCATCAGGCTTCCAAGCAGCTCTCAAGGAAACTCAGTTTTCACACTCTATGCTTAGTGCCCTTTGAGTGCATTATCTAGGAATGAACCTGGTAGAGCATCCCACACAAACGAATGCTCCCCATGCGGGTTTCACATGCCACCAACTCCACATTCTCAGGCAACTTCAGCGCCACAGCCATTTTCAGATAGCCCTCAATGCAAAGGCTCTAGACGCAAATATGGGTGTGAGAGCTAATTCAATCAAGGAAACACTGCATGTTGGTGAAGGGCATATTGAAGAAGGATCAGCCGAGTGGTTCTTGTGGGAGAACAACTCCATTTGGCTCACTAACTTCACACACCATCAGGCTTCCAAGCATCTCTCAAGGAAACTCAGTTTTCACACTCTATGCTTAGTGCCCTTTGAGTGCATTATCTAGGAATGAACCTGGTAGAGCATCCCACACAAACGAATGCTCCACATGCGGGTTCCACATGCCACCAACTCCACATTCACAGGCAACTTCAGCGCCACAGCCATTTTCAGATAGCCCTCAATGCAAAGGCTCTAGACGCAAATATTGGTGTGAGAGCTAATTCAATCAAGGAAACACTGCATGTTGGTGAAGGGCATATTGAAGAAGGATCAGCCGAGTGGTTCTTGTGGGAGAACAACTCCATTTGGCTCACTAACTTCACACACCATCAGGCTTCCAAGCAGCTCTCAAGGAAACTCAGTTTCCACACTCTATGCTTAGTGCCCTTTGAGTGCCTAGGACTGAAATGAAGCTTGGTGAGCATCCCACACAAACGAATGCTCCACATGCGGGTTTCACATGCCACCAACTCCACATTCTCAGGCAACTTCAGCGCCACAGCCGTTTTCAGATAGCCCTCAATGCAAAGGCTCTAGACACAAATATTGGTGTGAGAGCTAATTCAATCAAGGAAACACTGCATGTTGGTGAAGGGCATATTGAAGAAGGATCAGCCGAGTGGTTCTTGTGGGAGAACAACTCCATTTGGCTCACTAACTTCACACACCATCAGGCTTCCAAGCAGCTCTCAAGGAAACTCAGTTTTCACACTCTATGCTTAGTGCCCTTTCAGTGCATTATCTAGGAATGAACCTGGTAGAGCATCCCACACAAACGAATGCTCCACATGCGGGTTTCACATGCCACCAACTCCACATTCACAGGCAACTTCAGCGCCACAGCCGTTTTCACATAGCCCTCAATGCAAAGGCTCTAGACGCAAATATTGGTGTGAGAGCTAATTCAATCAAGGAAACACTGCATGTTGGTGAAGGGCATATTGAAGAAGGATCAGCCGAGTAATTCTTGTGGGAGAACAACTCCATTTGGCTCACTAACTTCACACAGCATCAGGCTTCCAAGCAGCTCTCAAGGAATCTCAGTTTTGACACTCTATGCTTAGTGCCCTTTGAGTGCATTATCTAGGAATGAACCTGGTAGAGCATCCCACACAAACGAATGCTCCACATGCGGGTTTCACATGCCACCAACTCCACATTCTCAGGCAACTTCAGCGCCACAGCTATTTTCAGATAGCCCTCAATGCAAAGGCTCTAGACGCAAATATTGGTGTGAGAGCTAATTCAATCAAGGAAACACTGCATGTTGGTGAAGGGCATATTGAAGAAGGATCAGCCGAGTGGTTCTTGTGGGAGAACAACTCCATTTGGCTCACTAACTTCACACACCATCAGGCTTCCAAGCAGCTCTCAAGGAAACTCAGTTTTCACACTCTAAGGTTAGTACCCTTTCACTGCATTATCTAGGAATGAACCTGGTAGAGCATCCCATACAAACGAATGCTCCCCATGCGGGTTTCACATGCCACCAACTCCACATTCACAGGCAACTTCAGCGCCACAGCTATTTTCAGATAGCCCTCAATGCAAAGGCTCTAGACGCAAATATTGGAGTGAGAGCTAATTCAATCAAGGAAACACTGCATGTTGGTGAAGGGCATATTGAAGAAGGATCAGCCGAGTGGTTCTTGTGGGAGAACAACTCCATTTGGCTCACTAACTTCACACACCATCAGGCTTCCAAGCAGCTCTCAAGGAAACTCAGTTTTCACACTCTAAGTTTAGTACCCTTTCACTGCATTATCTAGGAATGAACCTGGTAGAGCATCCCACACAAACGAATGCTCCCCATGCGGGTTTCACATGCCACCAACTCCACATTCACAGGCAACTTCAGCGCCACAGATATTTTCAGATAGCCCTCAATGCAAAGGCTCTAGACGCAAATATTGGAGTGAGAGCTAATTCAATCAAGGAAACACTGCATGTTGGTGAAGGGCATATTGAAGAAGGATCAGCCGAGTGGTTCTTGTGGGAGAACAACTCCATTTGGCTCACTAACTTCACACACCATCAGGCTTCCAAGCAGCTCTCAAGGAAACTCAGTTTTCACACTCTATGCTTAGTGCCCTTTGAGTGCATTATCTAGGAATGAACCTGGTAGAGCATCCCACACAAACGAATGCTCCACATGCCGGTTTCACATGCCACCAACTCCACATTCACAGGCAACTTCAGCGCCACAGCCGTTTTCACATAGCCCTCAATACAAAGGCTCTAGACGCAAATATTGGTGTGAGAGCTAATTCAATCAAGGAAACACTGCATGTTGGTGAAGGGCATATTGAAGAAGGATCAGCCGAGTGGTTCTTGTGGGAGAACAACTCCATTTGGCTCACTAACTTCACACACCATCAGGCTTCCAAGCAGCTCTCAAGGAAACTCAGTTTTCACACTCTATGCTTAGTGCCCTTTGAGTGCATTATCTAGGAATGAACCTGGTAGAGCATCCCACACAAACGAATGCTCCACATGCGGGTTTCACATGCCACCAACTCCACATTCACAGGCAACTTCAGCGCCACAGCCGTTTTCAGATAGCCCTCAATGCAAAGGCTCTAGACGCAAATATTGGTGTGAGAGCTAATTCAATCAAGGAAACACTGCATGTTGGTGAAGGGCATATTGAAGAAGGATCAGCCGAGTGGTTCTTGTGGGAGAACAACTCCATTTGGCTCACTAACTTCACACACCATCAGGCTTCCAAGCAGCTCTCAAGGAAACTCAGTTTTCACACTCTATGCTTAGTGTCCTTTGAGTGCATTATCTAGGAATGAACCTGGTAGAGCATCCCACACAAACGAATGCTCCACATGCGGGTTTCACATGCCACCAACTCCACATTCACAGGCAACTTCAGCGCCACAGCCGTTTTCAGATAGCCCTCAATGCAAGGGCTCTAGACGCAAATATTGGTGTGAGAGCTAATTCAATCAAGGAAACACTGCATGTTGGTGAAGGGCATATTGAAGAAGGATCAGCCGAGTGGTTCTTGTGGGAGAACAACTCCATTTGGCTCACTAACTTCACACACCATCAGGCTTCCAAGCAGCTCTCAAGGAAACTCAGTTTTCACACTCTATGCTTAGTGCCCTTTGAGTGCATTATCTAGGAATGAACCTGGTAGAGCATCCCACACAAACGAATGCTCCACATGCGGGTTTCACATGCCACCAACTCCACATTCACAGGCAACTTCAGCGCCACAGCCGTTTTCAGATAGCCCTCAATGCAAAGGCTCTAGACGCAAATATTGGTGTGAGAGCTAATTCAATCAAGGAAACACTGCATGTTGGTGAAGGGCATATTGAAGAAGGATCAGCCGAGTGGTTCTTGTGGGAGAACAACTCCATTTGGCTCACTAACTTCACACACCATCAGGCTTCCAAGCAGCTCTCAAGGAAACTCAGTTTTCACACTCTATGCTTAGTGCCCTTTGAGTGCATTATCTAGGAATGAACCTGGTAGAGCATCCCACACAAACAAACGCTCCACATGCGGGTTTCACATGCCACCAACTCCACATTCACAGGCAACTTCAGCGCCACAGCCGTTTTCAGATAGCCCTCAATGCAAAGGCTCTAGACGCAAATATTGGTGTGAGAGCTAATTCAATCAAGGAAACACTGCATGTTGGTGAAGGGCATATTGAAGAAGGATCAGCCGAGTGGTTCTTGTGGGAGAACAACTCCATTTGGCTCACTAACTTCACACACCATCAGGCTTCCAAGCAGCTCTCAAGGAAACTCAGTTTTCACACTCTATGCTTAGTGCCCTTTGTGTGCCTAGGACTGAAATGAAGGTTTGTCAGCATCCCACACAAACGAATGCTCCACATGCGGGTTTCACATGCCACCAACTCCACATTCACAGGCAACTTCAGCGCCACAGCCATTTTCAGATAGCCCTCAATGCAAAGGCTCTAGACGCAAATATTGGTGTGAGAGCTAATTCAATCAAGGAAACACTGCATGTTGGTGAAGGGCATATTGAAGAAGGATCAGCCGAGTGGTTCTTGTGGGAGAACAACTCCATTTGGCTCACTAACTTCACACACCATCAGGCTTCCAAGCAGCTCTCAAGGAAACTCAGTTTTCACACTCTATGCTTAGTGCCCTTTGTATGGCTAGGACTGAAATGAACCTGGTAGAGCATCCCACACAAACGAATGTTCCACATGCGGGTTTCACATGCCACCAACTCCACATTCACAGGCAACTTCAGCGCCACAGCCGTTTTCAGATAGCCCTCAATGCAAAGGCTCTAGACGCAAATATTGGTGTGAGAGCTAATTCAATCAAGGAAACACTGCATGTTGGTGAAGGGCATATTGAAGAAGGATCAGCCGAGTGGTTCTTGTGGGAGAACAACTCCATTTGGCTCACTAACTTCACACACCATCAGGCTTCCAAGCAGCTCTCAAGGAAACTCAGTTTTCACACTCTATGCTTAGTGCTCTTTGAGTGCATTATCTAGGAATGAACCTGGTAGAGCATCCCACACAAACAAATGCTCCACATGCCGGTTTCACATGCCACCAACTCCACATTCACAGGCAACTTCAGCGCCACAGCCGTTTTCAGATAGCCCTCAATGCAAAGGCTCTAGACGCAAATATTGGTGTGAGAGCTAATTCAATCAAGGAAACACTGCATGTTGGTGAAGGGCATATTGAAGAAGGATCAGCCGAGTGGTTCTTGTGGGAGAACAACTCCATTTGGCTCACTAACTTCACACACCATCAGGCTTCCAAGCAGCTCTCAAGGAAACTCAGTTTTCACACTCTATGCTTAGTGCCCTTTGAGTGCATTATCTAGGAATGAACCTGGTAGAGCATCCCACACAAACGAATGCTCCACATGCGGGTTTCACATGCCACCAACTCCACATTCACAGGCAACTTCAGCGCCACAGCCGTTTTCAGATAGCCCTCAATGCAAAGGCTCTAGACGCAAATATTGGTGTGAGAGCTAATTCAATCAAGGAAACACTGCATGTTGGTGAAGGGCATATTGAAGAAGGATCAGCCGAGTGGTTCTTGTGGGAGAACAACTCCATTTGGCTCACTAACTTCACACACCATCAGGCTTCCAAGCAGCTCTCAAGGAAACTCAGTTTTCACACTCTATGCTTAGTGCTCTTTGAGTGCATTATCTAGGAATGAACCTGGTAGAGCATCCCACACAAACGAATGCTCCACATGCGGGTTTCACATGCCACCAACTCCACATTCACAGGCAACTTCAGCGCCACAGCCGTTTTCAGATAGCCCTCAATGCAAAGGCTCTAGACGCAAATATGGGTGTGAGAGCTAATTCAATCAAGGAAACACTGCATGTTGGTGAAGGGCATATTGAAGAAGGATCAGCCGAGTGGTTCTTGTGGGAGAACAACTCCATTTGGCTCACTAACTTCACACACCATCAGGCTTCCAAGCAGCTCTCAAGGAAACTCAGTTTTCACACTCTATGCTTAGTGCCCTTTGAGTGCATTATCTAGGAATGAACCTGGTAGAGCATCCCACACAAACGAATGCTCCACATGCGGGTTTCACATGCCACCAACTGCACATTCACAGGCAACTTCAGCGCCACAGCCGTTTTCAGATAGCCCTCAATGCAAAGGCTCTAGACGCCAATATTGGTGTGAGAGCTAATTCAATCAAGGAAACACTGCATGTTGGTGAAGGGCATATTGAAGAAGGATCAGCCGAGTGGTTCTTGTGGGAGAACAACTCCATTTGGCTCACTAACTTCACACACCATCAGGCTTCCAAGCAGCTCTCAAGGAAACTCAGTTTTCACACTCTATGCTTAGTGCCCTTTGAGTGCATTATCTAGGAATGAACCTGGTAGAGCATCCCACACAAACGAATGCTCCACATGCGGGTTTCACATGCCACCAACTCCACATTCACAGGCAACTTCAGCGCCACAGCCGTTTTCAGATAGCCCTCAATGCAAAGGCTCTAGACGCAAATATTGGTGTGAGAGCTAATTCAATCAAGGAAACACTGCATGTTGGTGAAGGGCATATTGAAGAAGGATCAGCCGAGTGGTTCTTGTGGGAGAACAACTCCATTTGGCTCACTAACTTCACACACCATCAGGCTTCCAAGCAGCTCTCAAGGAAACTCAGTTTTCACACTCTATGCTTAGTGCCCTTTGTAAGGCTAGGACTGAAATGAACCTGGTAGAGCATCCCATACAAACGAATGCTCCACATGCGGGTTTCACATGCCACCAACTCCACATTCACAGGCAACTTCAGCGCCACAGCCGTTTTCAGATAGCCCTCAATGCAAAGGCTCTAGACGCAAATATTGGTGTGAGAGCTAATACAATCAAGGAAACACTGCATGTTGGTGAAGGGCATATTGAAGAAGGATCAGCTGAGTGGTTCTTTTGGGAGAACAACTCCATTTGGCTCACTAACTTCACACACCATCAGGCTTCCAAGCAGCTCTCAAGGAAACTCAGTTTTCACACTCTATGCTTAGTGCCCTTTGAGTGCATTATCTAGGAATGAACCTGGTAGAGCATCCCACACAAACGAATGCTCCACATGCGGGTTTCACATGCCACCAACTCCACATTCTCAGGCAACTTCAGCGCCACAGCCGTTTTCAGATAGCCCTCAATGCAAAGGCTCTAGACGCAAATATTGGTGTGAGAGCTAATTCAATCAAGGAAACACTGCATGTTGGTGAAGGGCATATTGAAGAAGGATCAGCCGAGTGGTTCTTGTGGGAGAACAACTCCATTTGGCTCACTAACTTCACACACCATCAGGCTTCCAAGCAGCTCTCAAGGAAACTCAGTTTTCACACTCTATGCTTAGTGCCCTTTGAGTGCATTATCTAGGAATGAACCTGGTAGAGCATCCCACACAAACAAATGCTCCACATGCGGGTTTCACATGCCACCAACTCCACATTCACAGGCAACTTCAGCGCCACAGCCGTTTTCAGATAGCCCTCAATGCAAAGGCTCTAGACGCAAATATTGGTGTGAGAGCTAATTCAATCAAGGAAACACTGCATGTTGGTGAAGGGCATATTGAAGAAGGATCAGCCGAGTGGTTCTTGTGGGAGAACAACTCCATTTGGCTCACTAACTTCACACACCATCAGGCTTCCAAGCAGCTCTCAAGGAAACTCAGTTTTCACACTCTATGCTTAGTGCCCTTTGTGTGCCTAGGACTGAAATGAAAGTTTGTCAGCATCCCACACAAACGAATGCTCCACATGCGGGTTTCACATGCCACCAACTCCACATTCACAGGCAACTTCAGCGCCACAGCCGTTTTCAGATAGCCCTCAATGCAAAGGCTCTAGACGCAAATATTGGTGTGAGAGCTAATTCAATCAAGGAAACACTGCATGTTGGTGAAGGGCATATTGAAGAAGGATCAGCCGAGTGGTTCTTGTGGGAGAACAACTCCATTTGGCTCACTAACTTCACACACCATCAGGCTTCCAAGCAGCTCTCAAGGAAACTCAGTTTTCACACTCTATGCTTAGTGCCCTTTGTATGGCTAGGACTGAAATGAACCTGGTAGAGCATCCCACACAAACGAATGTTCCACATGCGGGTTTCACATGCCACCAACTCCACATTCACAGGCAACTTCAGCGCCACAGCCGTTTTCAGATAGCCCTCAATGCAAAGGCTCTAGACGCAAATATTGGTGTGAGAGCTAATTCAATCAAGGAAGCACTGCATGTTGGTGAAGGGCATATTGAAGAAGGATCAGCCGAGTGGTTCTTGTGGGAGAACAACTCCATTTGGCTCACTAACTTCACACACCATCAGGCTTCCAAGCAGCTCTCAAGGAAACTCAGTTTTCACACTCTATGCTTAGTGCTCTTTGAGTGCATTATCTAGGAATGAACCTGGTAGAGCATCCCACACAAACAAATGCTCCACAAGCCGGTTTCACATGCCACCAACTCCACATTCACAGGCAACTTCAGCGCCACAGCCGTTTTCAGATAGCCCTCAATGCAAAGGCTCTAGGCGCAAATATTGGTGTGAGAGCTAATTCAATCAAGGAAACACTGCATGTTGGTGAAGGGCATATTGAAGAAGGATCAGCCGAGTGGTTCTTGTGGGAGAACAACTCCATTTGGCTCACTAACTTCACACACCATCAGGCTTCCAAGCAGCTCTCAAGGAAACTCAGTTTTCACACTCTATGCTTAGTGCCCTTTGAGTGCATTATCTAGGAATGAACCTGGTAGAGCATCCCACACAAACGAATGCTCCACATGCGGGTTTCACATGCCACCAACTGCACATTCACAGGCAACTTCAGCGCCACAGCCGTTTTCAGATAGCCCTCAATGCAAAGGCTCTAGACGCAAATATTGGTGTGAGAGCTAATTCAATCAAGGAAACACTGCATGTTGGTGAAGGGCATATTGAAGAAGGATCAGCCGAGTGGTTCTTGTGGGAGAACAACTCCATTTGGCTCACTAACTTCACACACCATCAGGCTTCCAAGCAGCTCTCAAGGAAACTCAGTTTTCACACTCTATGCTTAGTGCCCTTTGAGTGCATTATCTAGGAATGAACCTGGTAGAGCATCCCACACAAACGAATGCTCCACATGCGGGTTTCACATGCCACCAACTCCACATTCACAGGCAACTTCAGCGCCACAGCCGTTTTCAGATAGCCCTCAATGCAAAGGCTCTAGACGCAAATATTGGTGTGAGAGCTAATTCAATCAAGGAAACACTGCATGTTGGTGAAGGGCATATTGAAGAAGGATCAGCCGAGTGGTTCTTGTGGGAGAACAACTCCATTTGGCTCACTAACTTCACACACCATCAGGCTTCCAAGCAGCTCTCAAGGAAACTCAGTTTTCACACTCTATGCTTAGTGCCCTTTGAGTGCATTATCTAGGAATGAACCTGGTAGAGCATCCCACACAAACGAATGCTCCACATGCGGGTTTCACATGTCACCAACTCCACATTCACAGGCAACTTCAGCGCCACAGCCGTTTTCAGATAGCCCTCAATGCAAAGGCTCTAGACGCAAATATGGGTGTGAGAGCTAATTCAATCAAGGAAACACTGCATGTTGGTGAAGGGCATATTGAAGAAGGATCAGCCGAGTGGTTCTTGTGGGAGAACAACTCCATTTGGCTCACTAACTTCACACACCATCAGGCTTCCAAGCAGCTCTCAAGGAAACTCAGTTTTCACACTCTATGCTTAGTGCCCTTTGAGTGCATTATCTAGGAATGAACCTGGTAGAGCATCCCACACAAACGAATGCTCCACATGCGGGTTTCACATGCCACCAACTGCACATTCACCGGCAACTTCAGCGCCACAGCCGTTTTCAGATAGCCCTCAATGCAAAGGCTCTAGACGCAAATATTGGTGTGAGAGCTAATTCAATCAAGGAAACACTGCATGTTGGTGAAGGGCATATTGAAGAAGGATCAGCCGAGTGGTTCTTGTGGGAGAACAACTCCATTTGGCTCACTAACTTCACACACCATCAGGCTTCCAAGCAGCTCTCAAGGAAACTCAGTTTTCACACTCTATGCTTAGTGCCCTTTGAGTGCATTATCTAGGAATGAACCTGGTAGAGCATCCCACACAAACGAATGCTCCACATGCGGGTTTCACATGCCACCAACTCCACATTCACAGGCAACTTCAGCGCCACAGCCGTTTTCAGATAGCCCTCAATGCAAAGGCTCTAGACGCAAATATTGGTGTGAGAGCTAATTCAATCAAGGAAACACTGCATGTTGGTGAAGGGCATATTGAAGAAGGATCAGCCGAGTGGTTCTTGTGGGAGAACAACTCCATTTGGCTCACTAACTTCACACACCATCAGGCTTCCAAGCAGCTCTCAAGGAAACTCAGTTTTCACACTCTATGCTTAGTGCCCTTTGTAAGGCTAGGACTGAAATGAACCTGGTAGAGCATCCCATACAAACGAATGCTCCACATGCGGGTTTCACATGCCACCAACTCCACATTCACAGGCAACTTCAGCGCCACAGCCGTTTTCAGATAGCCCTCAATGCAAAGGCTCTAGACGCAAATATTGGTGTGAGAGCTAATACAATCAAGGAAACACTGCATGTTGGTGAAGGGCATATTGAAGAAGGATCAGCTGAGTGGTTCTTGTGGGAGAACAACTCCATTTGGCTCACTAACTTCACACACCATCAGGCTTCCAAGCAGCTCTCAAGGAAACTCAGTTTTCACACTCTGTGCTTAGTGCCCTTTGAGTGCATTATCTAGGAATGAACCTGGTAGAGCATCCCACACAAACGAATGCTCCACATGCGGGTTTCACATGCCACCAACTCCACATTCTCAGGCAACTTCAGCGCCACAGCCGTTTTCAGATAGCCCTCAATGCAAAGGCTCTAGACGCAAATATTGGTGTGAGAGCTAATTCAATCAAGGAAACACTGCATGTTGGTGAAGGGCATATTGAAGAAGGATCAGCCGAGTGGTTCTTGTGGGAGAACAACTCCATTTGGCTCACTAACTTCACACACCATCAGGCTTCCAAGCATCTCTCAAGGAAACTCAGTTTTCACACTCTATGCTTAGTGCCCTTTGAGTGCATTATCTAGGAATGAACCTGGTAGAGCATCCCACACAAACAAATGCTCCACATGCGGGTTTCACATGCCACCAACTCCACATTCACAGGCAACTTCAGCGCCACAGCCGTTTTCAGATAGCCCTCAATGCAAAGGCTCTAGACGCAAATATTGGTGTGAGAGCTAATTCAATCAAGGAAACACTGCATGTTGGTGAAGGGCATATTGAAGAAGGATCAGCCGAGTGGTTCTTGTGGGAGAACAACTCCATTTGGCTCACTAACTTCACACACCATCAGGCTTCCAAGCAGCTCTCAAGGAAACTCAGTTTTCACACTCTATGCTTAGTGCCCTTTGTGTGCCTAGGACTGAAATGAAGGTTTGTCAGCATCCCACACAAACGAATGCTCCACATGCGGGTTTCACATGCCACCAACTCCACATTCACAGGCAACTTCAGCGCCACAGCCGTTTTCAGATAGCCCTCAATGCAAAGGCTCTAGACGCAAATATTGGTGTGAGAGCTAATTCAATCAAGGAAACACTGCATGTTGGTGAAGGGCATATTGAAGAAGGATCAGCCGAGTGGTTCTTGTGGGAGAACAACTCCATTTGGCTCACTAACTTCACACACCATCAGGCTTCCAAGCAGCTCTCAAGGAAACTCAGTTTTCACACTCTATGCTTAGTGCCCTTTGTATGGCTAGGACTGAAATGAACCTGGTAGAGCATCCCACACAAACGAATGTTCCACATGCGGGTTTCACATGCCACCAACTCCACATTCACAGGCAACTTCAGCGCCACAGCCGTTTTCAGATAGCCCTCAATGCAAAGGCTCTAGACGCAAATATTGGTGTGAGAGCTAATTCAATCTAGGAAACACTGCATGTTGGTGAAGGGCATATTGAAGAAGGATCAGCCGAGTGGTTCTTGTGGGAGAACAACTCCATTTGGCTCACTAACTTCACACACCATCAGGCTTCCAAGCAGCTCTCAAGGAAACTCAGTTTTCACACTCTATGCTTAGTGCTCTTTGAGTGCATTATCTAGGAATGAACCTGGTAGAGCATCCCACACAAACAAATGCTCCACATGCCGGTTTCACATGCCACCAACTCCACATTCACAGGCAACTTCAGCGCCACAGCCGTTTTCAGATAGCCCTCAATGCAAAGGCTCTAGGCGCAAATATTGGTGTGAGAGCTAATTCAATCAAGGAAACACTGCATGTTGGTGAAGGGCATATTGAAGAAGGATCAGCCGAGTGGTTCTTGTGGGAGAACAACTCCATTTGGCTCACTAACTTCACACACCATCAGGCTTCCAAGCAGCTCTCAAGGAAACTCAGTTTTCACACTCTATGCTTAGTGCCCTTTGAGTGCATTATCTAGGAATGAACCTGGTAGAGCATCCCACACAAACGAATGCTCCACATGCGGGTTTCACATGCCACCAACTGCACATTCACAGGCAACTTCAGCGCCACAGCCGTTTTCAGATAGCCCTCAATGCAAAGGCTCTAGACGCAAATATTGGTGTGAGAGCTAATTCAATCAAGGAAACACTGCATGTTGGTGAAGGGCATATTGAAGAAGGATCAGCCGAGTGGTTCTTGTGGGAGAACAACTCCATTTGGCTCACTAACTTCACACACCATCAGGCTTCCAAGCAGCTCTCAAGGAAACTCAGTTTTCACACTCTATGCTTAGTGCCCTTTGAGTGCATTATCTAGGAATGAACCTGGTAGAGCATCCCACACAAACGAATGCTCCACATGCGGGTTTCACATGCCACCAACTCCACATTCACAGGCAACTTCAGCGCCACAGCCGTTTTCAGATAGCCCTCAATGCAAAGGCTCTAGACGCAAATATTGGTGTGAGAGCTAATTCAATCAAGGAAACACTGCATGTTGGTGAAGGGCATATTGAAGAAGGATCAGCCGAGTGGTTCTTGTGGGAGAACAACTCCATTTGGCTCACTAACTTCACACACCATCAGGCTTCCAAGCAGCTCTCAAGGAAACTCAGTTTTCACACTCTATGCTTAGTGCTCTTTGAGTGCATTATCAAGGAATGAACCTGGTAGAGCATCCCACACAAACGAATGCTCCACATGCGGGTTTCACATGCCACCAACTCCACATTCACAGGCAACTTCAGCGCCACAGCCGTTTTCAGATAGCCCTCAATGCAAAGGCTCTAGACGCAAATATGGGTGTGAGAGCGAATTCAATCAAGGAAACACTGCATGTTGGTGAAGGGCATATTGAAGAAGGATCAGCCGAGTGGTTCTTGTGGGAGAACAACTCCATTTGGCTCACTAACTTCACACACCATCAGGCTTCCAAGCAGCTCTCAAGGAAACTCAGTTTTCACACTCTATGCTTAGTGCCCTTTGAGTGCATTATCTAGGAATGAACCTGGTAGAGCATCCCACACAAACGAATGCTCCACATGCGGGTTTCACATGCCACCAACTGCACATTCACCGGCAACTTCAGCGCCACAGCCGTTTTCAGATAGCCCTCAATGCAAAGGCTCTAGACGCAAATATTGGTGTGAGAGCTAATTCAATCAAGGAAACACTGCATGTTGGTGAAGGGCATATTGAAGAAGGATCAGCCGAGTGGTTCTTGTGGGAGAACAACTCCATTTGGCTCACTAACTTCACACACCATCAGGCTTCCAAGCAGCTCTCAAGGAAACTCAGTTTTCACACTCTATGCTTAGTGCCCTTTGAGTGCATTATCTAGGAATGAACCTGGTAGAGCATCCCACACAAACGAATGCTCCACATGCGGGTTTCACATGCCACCAACTCCACATTCACAGGCAACTTCAGCGCCACAGCCGTTTTCAGATAGCCCTCAATGCAAAGGCTCTAGACGCAAATATTGGTGTGAGAGCTAATTCAATCAAGGAAACACTGCATGTTGGTGAAGGGCATATTGAAGAAGGATCAGCCGAGTGGTTCTTGTGGGAGAACAACTCCATTTGGCTCACTAACTTCACACACCATCAGGCTTCCAAGCAGCTCTCAAGGAAACTCAGTTTTCACACTCTATGCTTAGTGCCCTTTGTAAGGCTAGGACTGAAATGAACCTGGTAGAGCATCCCATACAAACGAATGCTCCCCATGCGGGTTTCACATGCCACCAACTCCACATTCACAGGCAACTTCAGCGCCACAGCCGTTTTCAGATAGCCCTCAATGCAAAGGCTCTAGAAGCAAATATTGGTGTGAGAGCTAATACAATCAAGGAAACACTGCATGTTGGTGCAGGGCATATTGAAGAAGGATCAGCTGAGTGGTTCTTGTGGGAGAACAACTCCATTTGGCTCACTAACTTCACACACCATCAGGCTTCCAAGCAGCTCTCAAGGAAACTCAGTTTTCACACTCTATGCTTAGTGCCCTTTGAGTGCATTATCTAGGAATGAACCTGGTAGAGCATCCCACACAAACGAATGCTCCACATGCGGGTTTCACATGCCACCAACTCCACATTCTCAGGCAACTTCAGCGCCACAGCCGTTTTCAGATAGCCCTCAATGCAAAGGCTCTAGACGCAAATATTGGTGTGAGAGCTAATTCAATCAAGGAAACACTGCATGTTGGTGAAGGGCATATTGAAGAAGGATCAGCCGAGTGGTTCTTGTGGGAGAACAACTCCATTTGGCTCACTAACTTCACACACCATCAGGCTTCCAAGCAGCTCTCAAGGAAACTCAGTTTTCACACTCTATGCTTAGTGCCCTTTGAGTGCATTATCTAGGAATGAACCTGGTAGAGCATCCCACACAAACGAATGCTCCACATGCGGGTTTCACATGCCACCAACTCCACATTCACAGGCAACTTCAGCGCCACAGCCGTTTTCAGATAGCCCTCAATGCAAAGGCTCTAGATGCAAATATTGGTGTGAGAGCTAATTCAATCAAGGAAACACTGCATGTTGGTGAAGGGCATATTGAAGAAGGATCAGCCGAGTGGTTCTTGTGGGAGAACAACTCCATTTGGCTCACTAACTTCACACACCATCAGGCTTCCAAGCAGCTCTCAAGGAAACTCAGTTTTCACACTCTATGCTTAGTGCCCTTTGAGTGCATTATCTAGGAATGAACCTGGTAGAGCATCCCACACAAACGAATGCTCCACATGCGGGTTTCACATGCCACCAACTCCACATTCACAGGCAACTTCAGCGCCACAGCCGTTTTCAGATAGCCCTCAATGCAAAGGCTCTAGACGCAAATATTGGTGTGAGAGCTAATTCAATCAAGGAAACACTGCATGTTGGTGAAGGGCATATTGAAGAAGGATCAGCCGAGTGGTTCTTGTGGGAGAACAACTCCATTTGGCTCACTAACTTCACACACCATCAGGCTTCCAAGCAGCTCTCAAGGAAACTCAGTTTTCACACTCTATGCTTAGTGCTCTTTGAGTGCATTATCTAGGAATGAACCTGGTAGAGCATCCCACACAAACGAATGCTCCACATGCGGGTTTCACATGCCACCAACTCCACATTCACAGGCAACTTCAGCGCCACAGCCGTTTTCAGATAGCCCTCAATGCAAAGGCTCTAGACGCAAATATGGGTGTGAGAGCTAATTCAATCAAGGAAACACTGCATGTTGGTGAAGGGCATATTGAAGAAGGATCAGCCGAGTGGTTCTTGTGGGAGAACAACTCCATTTGGCTCACTAACTTCACACACCATCAGGCTTCCAAGCAGCTCTCAAGGAAACTCAGTTTTCACACTCTATGCTTAGTGCCCTTTGAGTGCATTATCTAGGAATGAACCTGGTAGAGCATCCCACACAAACGAATGCTCCACATGCGGGTTTCACATGCCACCAACTGCACATTCACCGGCAACTTCAGCGCCACAGCCGTTTTCAGATAGCCCTCAATGCAAAGGCTCTAGACGCAAATATTGGTGTGAGAGCTAATTCAATCAAGGAAACACTGCATGTTGGTGAAGGGCATATTGAAGAAGGATCAGCCGAGTGGTTCTTGTGGGAGAACAACTCCATTTGGCTCACTAACTTCACACACCATCAGGCTTCCAAGCAGCTCTCAAGGAAACTCAGTTTTCACACTCTATGCTTAGTGCCCTTTGAGTGCATTATCTAGGAATGAACCTGGTAGAGCATCCCACACAAACGAATGCTCCACATGCGGGTTTCACATGCCACCAACTCCACATTCACAGGCAACTTCAGCGCCACAGCCGTTTTCAGATAGCCCTCAATGCAAAGGCTCTAGACGCAAATATTGGTGTGAGAGCTAATTCAATCAAGGAAACACTGCATGTTGGTGAAGGGCATATTGAAGAAGGATCAGCCGAGTGGTTCTTGTGGGAGAACAACTCCATTTGGCTCACTAACTTCACACACCATCAGGCTTCCAAGCAGCTCTCAAGGAAACTCAGTTTTCACACTCTATGCTTAGTGCCCTTTGTAAGGCTAGGACGGAAATGAACCTGGTAGAGCATCCCATACAAACGAATGCTCCACATGCGGGTTTCACATGCCACCAACTCCACATTCACAGGCAACTTCAGCGCCACAGCCGTTTTCAGATAGCCCTCAATGCAAAGGCTCTAGACGCAAATATTGGTGTGAGAGCTAATACAATCAAGGAAACACTGCATGTTGGTGAAGGGCATATTGAAGAAGGATCAGCTGAGTGGTTCTTGTGGGAGAACAACTCCATTTGGCTCACTAACTTCACACACCATCAGGCTTCCAAGCAGCTCTCAAGGAAACTCAGTTTTCACACTCTATGCTTAGTGCCCTTTGAGTGCATTATCTAGGAATGAACCTGGTAGAGCATCCCACACAAACGAATGCTCCACATGCGGGTTTCACATGCCACCAACTCCACATTCTCAGGCAACTTCAGCGCCACAGCCGTTTTCAGATAGCCCTCAATGCAAAGGCTCTAGACGCAAATATTGGTGTGAGAGCTAATTCAATCAAGGAAACACTGCATGTTGGTGAAGGGCATATTGAAGAAGGATCAGCCGAGTGGTTCTTGTGGGAGAACAACTCCATTTGGCTCACTAACTTCACACACCATCAGGCTTCCAAGCAGCTCTCAAGGAAACTCAGTTTTCACACTCTATGCTTAGTGCCCTTTGAGTGCATTATCTAGGAATGAACCTGGTAGAGCATCCCACACAAACGAATGCTCCACATGCGGCCAACTCGCCTACTCAGTTCACAGGCAACTTCAGCGCCACAGCCGGTTTTCAGATAGCCCTCAATGCAAGGTCTCTAGACGCAAATATTGGTGTGAGAGCTAATTCAATCAAGGAAACACTGCATGTTGGTGAAGGGCATATTGAAGAAGGATCAGCCGAGTGGTTCTTGTGGGAGAACAACTCCATTTGGCTCACTAACTTCACACATCACCATCAGCTTCCAAGCAGCTCTCAAGGAAACTCAGTATTCACACTCCTATGCTTAGTGCCCTTTGAGTGCATTATCTAGGAATGAACCTGGTAGAGCATCCCCACACAAACGAATGCTCCACATGCGGGTTTCACATGCCACCAACTCCACATTCACAGGCAACTTCAGCGCCACAGCCGTTTTTCAGATAGCCCTCAATGCAAAGGCTCTAGACGCAAATATTGGTGTGAGAGCTAATTCAATCAAGGAAACACTGCATGTTGGTGAAGGGCATATTGAAGAAGGATCAGCCGAGTGGTTCTTGTGGGGAGAACAACTCCATTTGGCTCACTAACTTCACACACCATCAGGCTTCCAAGCAGCTCTCAAGGAAACTCAGTTTTCACACTCTATGCTTAGTGCCCTTTGTGTGCCTAGGACTGAAATGAAGCTTGGTCAGCATCCCACACAAACGAATGCTCCACATGCGGGTTTCACATGCCACCAACTCCACATTCACAGGCAACTTCAGCGCCACAGCCGTTTTCAGATAGCCCTCAAAGCAAAGGCTCTAGACGCAAATATTGGTGTGAGAGCTAATTCAATCAAGGAAACACTGCATGTTGGTGAAGGGCATATTGAAGAAGGATCAGCCAAGTGGTTCTTGTGGGAGAACAACTCCATTTGGCTCACTAACTTCACACACCATCAGGCTTCCAAGCAGCTCTCAAGGAAACTCAGTTTTCACACTCTATGCTCAGTGCCCTTTGTGTGCCTAGGACTGAAATGAAGCTTGGTCAGCATCCCACAAAAACTAATGCTCCACATGCGGGTTTCACATGCCACCAACTCCACATTCACAGGCAACTTCAGTGCCACAGCCGTTTTCAGATAGCCCTCAATGCAAAGCTCTAGACGCAAATATTGGTGTGAGAGCTAATTCAATCAAGGAAACACTGCATGTTGGTGAAGGGCATATTGAAGAAGGATCAGCCGAGTGGTTCTTGTGGGAAAACAACTCCATTTGGCTCACTAACTTCACACACCATCAGGCTTCCAAGCAGCTCTCAAGGAAACTCAGTTTTCACACTCTATGCTTAGTGCCCTTTGAGTGCATTATCTAGGAATGAACCTGGTAGAGCATCCCACACAAACGAATGCTCCACATACGGGTTTCACATGCCACCAACTCCACATTCACACGCAACTTCAGCGCCACAGCCATTTTCAGATAGCCCTCAATGCAAAGGCTCTAGACGCAAATATTTGTGTGAGAGCTAATTCAATCAAGGAAACACTGCATGTTGGTGAAGGGCATATTGAAGAAGGATCAGCCGAGTGGTTCTTGTGGGAGAACAACTCCATTTGGCTCACTAACTTCACACACCATCAGGCTTCCAAGCAGCTCTCAAGGAAACTCAGTTTTCACACTCTATGCTTAGTGCCTTTTGTATACCTAGGACTGAAATGAAGCTTGGTCAGCATCCCACACAAACGAATGCTCCACATGCGGGTTTCACATGCCACCAACTCCACATTCACAGGCAACTTCAGCGCCACAGCCGTTTTCAGATAGCCCTCAATGCAAAGGCTCTAAACGCAAATATTGGTGTGAGAGCTAATTCAATCAAGGAAACACTGCATGTTGGTGAAGGGCATATTGAAGAATGATCAGCCAAGTGGTTCTTGTGGGAGAACAACTCCATTTGGCTCACTAACTTCACACACCATCAGGCTTCCAAGAGCTCTCAAGGAAACTCAGTTTTCACACTCTATGCTTAGTGCCCTTTGTGTGCCTAGGAGTGAAATGAAGCTTGGTCAGCATCCCACAGAAACGAATGCTCCACATGCGGGTTTCACATGCCACCAACTCCACATTCACAGGCAACTTCAGCGCCACAGCCATTTTCAGATAGCCCTCAATGTAAAGGCTCTAGACGTAAATATTGGTGTGAGAGCTAATTCAATCAAGGAAACACTGCATGTTGGTGAAGGGCATATTGAAGAAGGATCAGCCGAGTGGTTCTTGTGGGAGAACAACTCCATTTGGCTCACTAACTTCACACACCATCAGGCTTCCAAGCAGCTCTCAAGGAAACTCAGTTTTCACACTCTATGCTTAGTGCCCTTTGAGTGCATTATCTAGGAATGAACCTGGTAGAGCATCCCACACAAACGAATGCTCCACATGCGGGTTTCACATGCCACCAACTCCAGATTCTCAGGCAACTTCAGCGCCACAGCCGTTTTCAGATAGCCCTCAATGCAAAGGCTCTAGACGCAAATATTGGTGTGAGAGCTAATTCAATCAAGGAAACACTGCATGTTGGTGAAGGGCATATTGAAGAAGGATCAGCCGAGTGGTTCTTGTGGGAGAACAACTCCATTTGGCTCACTAACTTCACACACCATCAGGCTTCCAAGCAGCTCTCAAGGAAACTCAGTTTTCACACTCTATGCTTAGTGCCCTTTGAGTGCATTATCTAGGAATGAACCTGGTAGAGCATCCCACACAAACGAATGCTCCACATGCGGGTTTCACATGCCACCAACTCCACATTCACAGGCAACTTCAGCGCCACAGCCGTTTTCAGATAGCCCTCAATGCAAAGGCTCTAGATGCAAATATTGGTGTGAGAGCTAATTCAATCAAGGAAACACTGCATGTTGGTGAAGGGCATATTGAAGAAGGATCAGCCGAGTGGTTCTTGTGGGAGAACAACTCCATTTGGCTCACTAACTTCACACACCATCAGGCTTCCAAGCAGCTCTCAAGGAAACTCAGTTTTCACACTCTATGCTTAGTGCCCTTTGAGTGCATTATCTAGGAATGAACCTGGTAGAGCATCCCACACAAACGAATGCTCCACATGCGGGTTTCACATGCCACCAACTCCACATTCACAGGCAACTTCAGCGCCACAGCCGTTTTCAGATAGCCCTCAATGCAAAGGCTCTAGACGCAAATATTGGTGTGAGAGCTAATTCAATCAAGGAAACACTGCATGTTGGTGAAGGGCATATTGAAGAAGGATCAGCCGAGTGGTTCTTGTGGGAGAACAACTCCATTTGGCTCACTAACTTCACACACCATCAGGCTTCCAAGCAGCTCTCAAGGAAACTCAGTTTTCACACTCTATGCTTAGTGCCCTTTGAGTGCATTATCTAGGAATGAACCTGGTAGAGCATCCCACACAAACGAATGCTCCACATGCGGGTTTCACATGCCACCAACTCCACATTCACAGGCAACTTCAGCGCCACAGCCGTTTTCAGATAGCCCTCAATGCAAAGGCTCTAGACGCAAATATTGGTGTGAGAGCTAATTCAATCAAGGAAACACTGCATGTTGGTGAAGGGCATATTGAAGAAGGATCAGCCGAGTGGTTCTTGTGGGAGAACAACTCCATTTGGCTCACTAACTTCACACACCATCAGGCTTCCAAGCAGCTCTCAAGGAAACTCAGTTTTCACACTCTATGCTTAGTGCCCTTTGTGTGCCTAGGACTGAAATGAAGCTTGGTCAGCATCCCACACAAACGAATGCTCCACATGCGGGTTTCACATGCCACCAACTCCACATTCACAGGCAACTTCAGCGCCACAGCCGTTTTCAGATAGCCCTCAAAGCAAAGGCTCTAGACGCAAATATTGGTGTGAGAGCTAATTCAATCAAGGAAACACTGCATGTTGGTGAAGGGCATATTGAAGAAGGATCAGCCAAGTGGTTCTTGTGGGAGAACAACTCCATTTGGCTCACTAACTTCACACACCATCAGGCTTCCAAGCAGCTCTCAAGGAAACTCAGTTTTCACACTCTATGCTTAGTGCCCTTTGTGTGCCTAGGACTGAAATGAAGCTTGGTCAGCATCCCACAAAAACTAATGCTCCACATGCGGGTTTCACATGCCACCAACTCCACATTCACAGGCAACTTCAGTGCCACAGCCGTTTTCAGATAGCCCTCAATGCAAAGGCTCTAGACGCAAATATTGGTGTGAGAGCTAATTCAATCAAGGAAACACTGCATGTTGGTGAAGGGCATATTGAAGAAGGATCAGCCGAGTGGTTCTTGTGGGAAAACAACTCCATTTGGCTCACTAACTTCACACACCATCAGGCTTCCAAGCAGCTCTCAAGGAAACTCAGTTTTCACACTCTATGCTTAGTGCCCTTTGAGTGCATTATCTAGGAATGAACCTGGTAGAGCATCCCACACAAACGAATGCTCCACATACGGGTTTCACATGCCACCAACTCCACATTCACACGCAACTTCAGCGCCACAGCCATTTTCAGATAGCCCTCAATGCAAAGGCTCTAGACGCAAATATTTGTGTGAGAGCTAATTCAATCAAGGAAACACTGCATGTTGGTGAAGGGCATATTGAAGAAGGATCAGCCGAGTGGTTCTTGTGGGAGAACAACTCCATTTGGCTCACTAACTTCACACACCATCAGGCTTCCAAGCAGCTCTCAAGGAAACTCAGTTTTCACACTCTATGCTTAGTGCCTTTTGTGTACCTAGGACTGAAATGAAGCTTGGTCAGCATCCCACACAAACGAATGCTCCACATGCGGGTTTCACATGCCACCAACTCCACATTCACAGGCAACTTCAGCGCCACAGCCGTTTTCAGATAGCCCTCAATGCAAAGGCTCTAAACGCAAATATTGGTGTGAGAGCTAATTCAATCAAGGAAACACTGCATGTTGGTGAAGGGCATATTGAAGAATGATCAGCCAAGTGGTTCTTGTGGGAGAACAACTCCATTTGGCTCACTAACTTCACACACCATCAGGCTTCCAAGAGCTCTCAAGGAAACTCAGTTTTCACACTCTATGCTTAGTGCCCTTTGTGTGCCTAGGAGTGAAATGAAGCTTGGTCAGCATCCCACAGAAACGAATGCTCCACATGCGGGTTTCACATGCCACCAACTCCACATTCACAGGCAACTTCAGCGCCACAGCCATTTTCAGATAGCCCTCAATGTAAAGGCTCTAGACGTAAATATTGGTGTGAGAGCTAATTCAATCAAGGAAACACTGCATGTTGGTGAAGGGCATATTGAAGAAGGATCAGCCGAGTGGTTCTTGTGGGAGAACAACTCCATTTGGCTCACTAACTTCACACACCATCAGGCTTCCAAGCAGCTCTCAAGGAAACTCAGTTTTCACACTCTATGTTTAGTGCCCTTTGAGTGCATTATCTAGGAATGAACCTGGTAGAGCATCCCACACAAACGAATGCTCCACATGCGGGTTTCACATGCCACCAACTCCACACTCACAGGCAACTTCAGCGCCACAGCCGTTTTCAGATAGCCCTCAATGCAAAGGCTCTAGACGCAAATATTGGTGTGAGAGCTAATTCAATCAAGGAAACACTGCATGTTGGTGAAGGGCATATTGAAGAAGGATCAGCCGAGTGGTTCTTGTGGGAGAACAACTCCATTTGGCTCACTAACTTCACACACCATCAGGCTTCCAAGCAGCTCTCAAGGAAACTCAGTTTTCACACTCTATGCTTAGTGCCCTTTGTATGGCTAGGACTGAAATGAACCTGGTAGAGCATCCCACACAAACGAATGCTCCACATGCGGGTTTCACATGCCACCAACTCCACATTCACAGGCAACTTCAGCGCCACAGCCGTTTTCAGATAGCCCTCAATGCAAAGGCTCTAGACCCAAATATTGGTGTGAGAGCTAATTCAATCAAGGAAACACTGCATGTTGGTGAAGGGCATATTGAAGAAGGATCAGCCGAGTGGTTCTTGTGGGAGAACAACTCCATTTGGCTCACTAACTTCACACACCATCAGGCTTCCAAGCAGCTCTCAAGGAAACTCAGTTTTCACACTCTATGCTTAGTGCCGTTTGTATGGCTAGGACTGAAATGAACCTGGTAGAGCATCCCACAGAAACGAATGCTCCACATGCGGGTTTCACATGCCACCAAGTCCACATTCTCAGGCAACTTCAGCGCCACAGCCATTTTCAGATAGCCCTCAATGCAAAGGCTCTAGACGCAAATATTGGCATGAGAGCTAATTCAATCAAGGAAACACTGCATGTTGGTGAAGGGCATATTGAAGAAGGATCAGCCGAGTGGTTCTTGTGGGAGAACAACTCCATTTGGCTCACTAACTTCACACACCATCAGGCTTCCAAGCAGCTCTCAAGGAAACTCAGTTTTCACACTCTATGCTTAGTGCCCTTTGAGTGCATTATCTAGGAATGAACCTGGTAGAGCATCCCACACAAACGAATGCTCCACAATCGGGTTTCACATGCCACCAACTCCACATTCACAGGCAACTTCAGCGCCACAGCCGTTTTCACATAGCCCTCAATACAAAGGCTCTAGACGCAAATATTGGTGTGAGAGCTAATTCAATCAAGGAAACACTGCATGTTGGTGAAGGGCATATTGAAGAAGGATCAGCCGAGTGGTTCTTGTGGGAGAACAACTCCATTTGGCTCACTAACTTCACACACCATCAGGCTTCCAAGCAGCTCTCAAGGAAACTCAGTTTTCACACTCTATGCTTAGTGCCCTTTGAGTGCATTATCTAGGAATGAACCTGGTAGAGCATCCCACACAAACGAATGCTCCACATGCGGGTTTCACATGCCACCAACTCCACATTCACAGGCAACTTCAGCGCCACAGCCGTTTTCAGATAGCCCTCAATGCAAAGGCTCTAGACGCAAATATTGGTGTGAGAGCTAATTCAATCAAGGAAACACTGCATGTTGGTGAAGGGCATATTGAAGAAGGATCAGCCGAGTGGTTCTTGTGGGAGAACAACTCCATTTGGCTCACTAACTTCACACACCATCAGGCTTCCAAGCAGCTCTCAAGGAAACTCAGTTTTCACACTCTATGCTTAGTGCCCTTTGAGTGCATTATCTAGGAATGAACCTGGTAGAGCATCCCACACAAACGAATGCTCCACATGCGGGTTTCACATGCCACCAACTCCACATTCACAGGCAACTTCAGCGCCACAGCCGTTTTCAGATAGCCCTCAATGCAAAGGCTCTAGACGCAAATATTGGTGTGAGAGCTAATTCAATCAAGGAAACACTGCATGTTGGTGAAGGGCATATTGAAGAAGGATCAGCCGAGTGGTTCTTGTGGGAGAACAACTCCATTTGGCTCACTAACTTCACACACCATCAGGCTTCCAAGCAGCTCTCAAGGAAACTCAGTTTTCACACTCTATGCTTAGTGCCCTTTGAGTGCATTATCTAGGAATGAACCTGGTAGAGCATCCCACACAAACAAATGCTCCACATGCGGGTTTCACATGCCACCAACTCCACATTCACAGGCAACTTCAGCGCCACAGCCGTTTTCAGATAGCCCTCAATGCAAAGGCTCTAGACGCAAATATTGGTGTGAGAGCTAATTCAATCAAGGAAACACTGCATGTTGGTGAAGGGCATATTGAAGAAGGATCAGCCGAGTGGTTCTTGTGGGAGAACAACTCCATTTGGCTCACTAACTTCACACACCATCAGGCTTCCAAGCAGCTCTCAAGGAAACTCAGTTTTCACACTCTATGCTTAGTGCCCTTTGTGTGCCTAGGACTGAAATGAAGGTTTGTCAGCATCCCACACAAACGAATGCTCCACATGCGGGTTTCACATGCCACCAACTCCACATTCACAGGCAACTTCAGCGCCACAGCCGTTTTCAGATAGCCCTCAATGCAAAGGCTCTAGACGCAAATATTGGTGTGAGAGCTAATTCAATCAAGGAAACACTGCATGTTGGTGAAGGGCATATTGAAGAAGGATCAGCCGAGTGGTTCTTGTGGGAGAACAACTCCATTTGGCTCACTAACTTCACACACCATCAGGCTTCCAAGCAGCTCTCAAGGAAACTCAGTTTTCACACTCTATGCTTAGTGCCCTTTGTATGGCTAGGACTGAAATGAACCTGGTAGAGCATCCCACACAAACGAATGCTCCACATGCGGGTTTCACATGCCACCAACTCCACATTCACAGGCAACTTCAGCGCCACAGCCGTTTTCAGATAGCCCTCAATGCAAAGGCTCTAGACGCAAATATTGGTGTGAGAGCTAATTCAATCAAGGAAACACTGCATGTTGGTGAAGGGCATATTGAAGAAGGATCAGCCGAGTGGTTCTTGTGGGAGAAGAACTCCATTTGGCTCACTAACTTCACACACCATCAGGCTTCCAAGCAGCTCTCAAGGAAACTCAGTTTTCACACTCTATGCTTAGTGCCCTTTGAGTGCATTATCTAGGAATGAACCTGGTAGAGCATCCCACACAAACAAATGCTCCACATGCCGGTTTCACATGCCACCAACTCCACATTCACAGGCAACTTCAGCGCCACAGCCGTTTTCAGATAGCCCTCAATGCAAAGGCTCTAGGCGCAAATATTGGTGTGAGAGCTAATTCAATCAAGGAAACACTGCATGTTGGTGAAGGGCATATTGAAGAAGGATCAGCCGAGTGGTTCTTGTGGGAGAACAACTCCATTTGGCTCACTAACTTTACACACCATCAGGCTTCCAAGCAGCTCTCAAGGAAACTCAGTTTTCACACTCTATGCTTAGTGCCCCTTTGTATGGCATTATCTAGGAATGAAACCTGGTAGAGCATCCCACACAAACGAATGCTCCACATGCGGGTTTCACATGCCACCAACTGCACATTCACAGGCAACTTCAGCGCCACAGCCGTTTTCAGATAGCCCTCAATGCAAAGGCTCTAGACGCAAATATTGGTGTGAGAGCTAATTCAATCAAGGAAACACTGCATGTTGGGTGAAGGGCATATTGAAGAAGGATCAGCCGAGTGGTTCTTGTGGGAGAACAACTCCATTTGGCTCACTAACTTCACACACCATCAGGCTTCCAAGCAGCTCTCAAGGAAACTCAGTTTTCACACTCTATGCTTAGTGCCCTTTGAGTGCATTATCTAGGAATGAACCTGGTAGAGCATCCCACACAAACGAATGCTCCACATGCGGGTTTCACATGCCACCAACTCCACATTCACAGGCAACTTCAGCGCCACAGCCGTTTTCAGATAGCCCTCAATGCAAAGGCTCTAGACGCAAATATTGGTGTGAGAGCTAATTCAATCAAGGAAACACTGCATGTTGGTGAAGGGCATATTGAAGAAGGTGATCAGCCGAGTGGTTCTTGTGGGAGAACAACTCCATTTGGCTCACTAACTTCACACACCATCAGGCTTCCAAGCAGCTCTCAAGGAAACTCAGTTTTCACACTCTATGCTTAGTGCCCTTTGTAAGGCTAGGACTGAAATGAACCTGGTAGAGCATCCCATACAAACGAATGCTCCACATGCGGGTTTCACATGCCACCAACTCCACATTCACAGGCAACTTCAGCGCCACAGCCGTTTTCAGATAGCCCTCAATGCAAAGGCTCTAGACGCAAATATTGGTGTGAGAGCTAATACAATCAAGGAAACACTGCATGTTGGTGAAGGGCATATTGAAGAAGGATCAGCTGAGTGGTTCTTGTGGGAGAACAACTCCATTTGGCTCACTAACTTCACACACCATCAGGCTTCCAAGCAGCTCTCAAGGAAACTCAGTTTTCACACTCTATGCTTAGTGCCCTTTGAGTGCATTATCTAGGAATGAACCTGGTAGAGCATCCCACACAAACGAATGCTCCACATGCGGGTTTCACATGCCACCAACTCCACATTCTCAGGCAACTTCAGCGCCACAGCCGTTTTCAGATAGCCCTCAATGCAAAGGCTCTAGACGCAAATATTGGTGTGAGAGCTAATTCAATCAAGGAAACACTGCATGTTGGTGAAGGGCATATTGAAGAAGGATCAGCCGAGTGGTTCTTGTGGGAGAACAACTCCATTTGGCTCACTAACTTCACACACCATCAGGCTTCCAAGCAGCTCTCAAGGAAACTCAGTTTTCACACTCTATGCTTAGTGCCCTTTGAGTGCATTATCTAGGAATGAACCTGGTAGAGCATCCCACACAAACGAATGCTCCACATGCGGGTTTCACATGCCACCAACTCCACATTCACAGGCAACTTCAGCGCCACAGCCGTTTTCAGATAGCCCTCAATGCAAAGGCTCTAGACGCAAATATTGGTGTGAGAGCTAATTCAATCAAGGAAACACTGCATGTTGGTGAAGGGCATATTGAAGAAGGATCAGCCGAGTGGTTCTTGTGGGAGAACAACTCCATTTGGCTCACTAACTTCACACACCATCAGGCTTCCAAGCAGCTCTCAAGGAAACTCAGTTTTCACACTCTATGCTTAGTGCCCTTTGAGTGCATTATCTAGGAATGAACCTGGTAGAGCATCCCACACAAACGAATGCTCCACATGCGGGTTTCACATGCCACCAACTCCACATTCACAGGCAACTTCAGCGCCACAGCCGTTTTCAGATAGCCCTCAATGCAAAGGCTCTAGACGCAAATATTGGTGTGAGAGCTAATTCAATCAAGGAAACACTGCATGTTGGTGAAGGGCATATTGAAGAAGGATCAGCCGAGTGGTTCTTGTGGGAGAACAACTCCATTTGGCTCACTAACTTCACACACCATCAGGCTTCCAAGCAGCTCTCAAGGAAACTCAGTTTTCACACTCTATGCTTAGTGCCCTTTGAGTGCATTATCTAGGAATGAACCTGGTAGAGCATCCCACACAAACGAATGCTCCACATGCGGGTTTCACATGCCACCAACTCCACATTCACAGGCAACTTCAGCGCCACAGCCGTTTTCAGATAGCCCTCAATGCAAAGGCTCTAGACGCAAATATTGGTGTGAGAGCTAATTCAATCAAGGAAACACTGCATGTTGGTGAAGGGCATATTGAAGAAGGATCAGCCGAGTGGTTCTTGTGGGAGAACAACTCCATTTGGCTCACTAACTTCACACACCATCAGGCTTCCAAGCAGCTCTCAAGGAAACTCAGTTTTCACACTCTATGCTTAGTGCCCTTTGTGTGCCTAGGACTGAAATGAAGCTTGGTCAGCATCCCACACAAACGAATGCTCCACATGCGGGTTTCACATGCCACCAACTCCACATTCACAGGCAACTTCAGCGCCACAGCCGTTTTCAGATAGCCCTCAAAGCAAAGGCTCTAGACGCAAATATTGGTGTGAGAGCTAATTCAATCAAGGAAACACTGCATGTTGGTGAAGGGCATATTGAAGAAGGATCAGCCAAGTGGTTCTTGTGGGAGAACAACTCCATTTGGCTCACTAACTTCACACACCATCAGGCTTCCAAGCAGCTCTCAAGGAAACTCAGTTTTCACACTCTATGCTTAGTGCCCTTTGTGTGCCTAGGACTGAAATGAAGCTTGGTCAGCATCCCACAAAAACTAATGCTCCACATGCGGGTTTCACATGCCACCAACTCCACATTCACAGGCAACTTCAGTGCCACAGCCGTTTTCAGATAGCCCTCAATGCAAAGGCTCTAGACGCAAATATTGGTGTGAGAGCTAATTCAATCAAGGAAACACTGCATGTTGGTGAAGGGCATATTGAAGAAGGATCAGCCGAGTGGTTCTTGTGGGAAAACAACTCCATTTGGCTCACTAACTTCACACACCATCAGGCTTCCAAGCAGCTCTCAAGGAAACTCAGTTTTCACACTCTATGCTTAGTGCCCTTTGAGTGCATTATCTAGGAATGAACCTGGTAGAGCATCCCACACAAACGAATGCTCCACATACGGGTTTCACATGCCACCAACTCCACATTCACAGGCAACTTCAGCGCCACAGCCATTTTCAGATAGCCCTCAGTGCAAAGGCTCTAGACGCAAATATTTGTGTGAGAGCTAATTCAATCAAGGAAACACTGCATGTTGGTGAAGGGCATATTGAAGAAGGATCAGCCGAGTGGTTCTTGTGGGAGAACAACTCCATTTGGCTCACTAACTTCACACACCATCAGGCTTCCAAGCAGCTCTCAAGGAAACTCAGTTTTCACACTCTATGCTTAGTGCCCTTTGTGTACCTAGGACTGAAATGAAGCTTGGTCAGCATCCCACACAAACGAATGCTCCACATGCGGGTTTCACATGCCACCAACTCCACATTCACAGGCAACTTCAGCGCCACAGCCGTTTTCAGATAGCCCTCAATGCAAAGGCTCTAAACGCAAATATTGGTGTGAGAGCTAATTCAATCAAGGAAACACTGCATGTTGGTGAAGGGCATATTGAAGAATGATCAGCCAAGTGGTTCTTGTGGGAGAACAACTCCATTTGGCTCACTAACTTCACACACCATCAGGCTTCCAAGAGCTCTCAAGGAAACTCAGTTTTCACACTCTATGCTTAGTGCCCTTTGTGTGCCTAGGAGTGAAATGAAGCTTGGTCAGCATCCCACAGAAACGAATGCTCCACATGCGGGTTTCACATGCCACCAACTCCACATTCACAGGCAACTTCAGCGCCACAGCCATTTTCAGATAGCCCTCAATGTAAAGGCTCTAGACGCAAATATTGGTGTGAGAGCTAATTCAATCAAGGAAACACTGCATGTTGGTGAAGGGCATATTGAAGAAGGATCAGCCGAGTGGTTCTTGTGGGAGAACAACTCCATTTGGCTCACTAACTTCACACACCATCAGGCTTCCAAGCAGCTCTCAAGGAAACTCAGTTTTCACACTCTATGTTTAGTGCCCTTTGAGTGCATTATCTAGGAATGAACCTGGTAGAGCATCCCACACAAACGAATGCTCCACATGCGGGTTTCACATGCCACCAACTCCACACTCACAGGCAACTTCAGCGCCACAGCCGTTTTCAGATAGCCCTCAATGCAAAGGCTCTAGACGCAAATATTGGTGTGAGAGCTAATTCAATCAAGGAAACACTGCATGTTGGTGAAGGGCATATTGAAGAAGGATCAGCCGAGTGGTTCTTGTGGGAGAACAACTCCATTTGGCTCACTAACTTCACACACCATCAGGCTTCCAAGCAGCTCTCAAGGAAACTCAGTTTTCATACTCTATGCTTAGTGCCCTTTGTATGGCTAGGACTGAAATGAACATGGTAGAGCATCCCACACAAACGAATGCTCCACATGCGGGTTTCACATGCCACCAACTCCACATTCACAGGCAACTTCAGCGCCACAGCCGTTTTCAGATAGCCCTCAATGCAAAGGCTCTAGACGCAAATATTGGTGTGAGAGCTAATTCAATCAAGGAAACACTGCATGTTGGTGAAGGGCATATTGAAGAAGGATCAGCCGAGTGGTTCTTGTGGGAGAACAACTCCATTTGGCTCACTAACTTCACACACCATCAGGCTTCCAAGAGCTCTCAAGGAAACTCAGTTTTCACACTCTATGCTTAGTGCCCTTTGAGTGCATTATCTAGGAATGAACCTCGTAGAGCATCCCACACAAACGAATGCTCCACATGCGGGTTTCACATGCCACCAACTCCACATTCACAGGCAACTTCAGCGCCACAGCCGTTTTCAGATAGCCCTCAATGCAAAGGCTCTAGACGCAAATATTGGTGTGAGAGCTAATTCAATCAAGGAAACACTGCATGTTGGTGAAGTGCATATTGAAGAAGGATCAGCCGAGTGGTTCTTGTGGGAGAACAACTCCATTTGGCTCACTAACTTCACACACCATCAGGCTTCCAAGCAGCTCTCAAGGTAACTCAGTTTTCACACTCTATGCTTAGTGCCCTTTGTATGGCTAGGACTGAAATGAACCTGGTAGAGCATCCCACAGAAACGAATGCTCCACATGCGGGTTTCACATGCCACCAACTCCACATTCACAGGCAACTTCAGCGCCACAGCCGTTTTCAGATAGCCCTCAATGCAAAGGCTCTAGACGCAAATATTGGTGTGAGAGCTAATTCAATCAAGGAAACACTGCATGTTGGTGAAGGGCATATTGAAGAAGGATTATCCGAGTGGTTCTTGTGGGAGAACAACTCCATTTGGCTCACTAACTTCACACACCATCAGGCTTCCAAGCAGCTCTCAAGGAAACTCAGTTTTCACACTCTATGCTTAGTGCCCTTTGAGTGCATTATCTAGGAATGAACCTGGTAGAGCATCCCACACAAATGAATGCTCCACATGCGGGTTTCACATGCCAGCAACTCCACATTCACAGGCAACTTCAGCGCCACAGCCGTTTTCAGATAGCCCTCAATGCAAAGGCTCTAGACGCAAATATTGGTGTGAGAGCTAATTCAATCAAGGAAACACTGCATGTTGGTGAAGGGCATATTGAAGAAGGATCAGCCGAGTGGTTCTTGTGGGAGAACAACTCCATTTGGCTCACTAACTTCACACACCATCAGGCTTCCAAGCAGCTCTCAAGGAAACTCAGTTTTCACACTCTATGCTTAGTGCCCTTTGAGTGCATTATCTAGGAATGAACCTGGTAGAGCATCCCACACAAACGAATGCTCCACATGCGGGTTTCACATGCCACCAACTCCACATTCACAGGCAACTTCAGCGCCACAGCCGTTTTCAGATAGCCCTCAATGCAAAGGCTCTAGACGCAAATATTGGTGTGAGAGCTAATTCAATCAAGGAAACACTGCATGTTGGTGAAGGGCATATTGAAGAAGGATCAGCCGAGTGGTTCTTGTGGGAGAACAACTCCATTTGGCTCACTAACTTCACACACCATCAGGCTTCCAAGCAGCTCTCAAGGAAACTCAGTTTTCACACTCTATGCTTAGTGCCCTTTGTGTGCCTAGGACTGAAATGAAGCTTGGTCAGCATCCCACACAAACGAATGCTCCACATGCGGGTTTCACATGCCACCAACTCCACATTCACAGGCAACTTCAGCGCCACAGCCGTTTTCAGATAGCCCTCAAAGCAAAGGCTCTAGACGCAAATATTGGTGTGAGAGCTAATTCAATCAAGGAAACACTGCATGTTGGTGAAGGGCATATTGAAGAAGGATCAGCCAAGTGGTTCTTGTGGGAGAACAACTCCATTTGGCTCACTAACTTCACACACCATCAGGCTTCCAAGCAGCTCTCAAGGAAACTCAGTTTTCACACTCTATGCTTAGTGCCCTTTGTGTGCCTAGGACTGAAATGAAGCTTGGTCAGCATCCCACAAAAACTAATGCTCCACATGCGGGTTTCACATGCCACCAACTCCACATTCACAGGCAACTTCAGTGCCACAGCCGTTTTCAGATAGCCCTCAATGCAAAGGCTCTAGACGCAAATATTGGTGTGAGAGCTAATTCAATCAAGGAAACACTGCATGTTGGTGAAGGGCATATTGAAGAAGGATCAGCCGAGTGGTTCTTGTGGGAAAACAACTCCATTTGGCTCACTAACTTCACACACCATCAGGCTTCCAAGCAGCTCTCAAGGAAACTCAGTTTTCACACTCTATGCTTAGTGCCCTTTGAGTGCATTATCTAGGAATGAACCTGGTAGAGCATCCCACACAAACGAATGCTCCACATACGGGTTTCACATGCCACCAACTCCACATTCACAGGCAACTTCAGCGCCACAGCCATTTTCAGATAGCCCTCAGTGCAAAGGCTCTAGACGCAAATATTTGTGTGAGAGCTAATTCAATCAAGGAAACACTGCATGTTGGTGAAGGGCATATTGAAGAAGGATCAGCCGAGTGGTTCTTGTGGGAGAACAACTCCATTTGGCTCACTAACTTCACACACCATCAGGCTTCCAAGCAGCTCTCAAGGAAACTCAGTTTTCACACTCTATGCTTAGTGCCCTTTGTGTACCTAGGACTGAAATGAAGCTTGGTCAGCATCCCACACAAACGAATGCTCCACATGCGGGTTTCACATGCCACCAACTCCACATTCACAGGCAACTTCAGCGCCACAGCCGTTTTCAGATAGCCCTCAATGCAAAGGCTCTAAACGCAAATATTGGTGTGAGAGCTAATTCAATCAAGGAAACACTGCATGTTGGTGAAGGGCATATTGAAGAATGATCAGCCAAGTGGTTCTTGTGGGAGAACAACTCCATTTGGCTCACTAACTTCACACACCATCAGGCTTCCAAGAGCTCTCAAGGAAACTCAGTTTTCACACTCTATGCTTAGTGCCCTTTGTGTGCCTAGGAGTGAAATGAAGCTTGGTCAGCATCCCACAGAAACGAATGCTCCACATGCGGGTTTCACATGCCACCAACTCCACATTCACAGGCAACTTCAGCGCCACAGCCATTTTCAGATAGCCCTCAATGTAAAGGCTCTAGACGCAAATATTGGTGTGAGAGCTAATTCAATCAAGGAAACACTGCATGTTGGTGAAGGGCATATTGAAGAAGGATCAGCCGAGTGGTTCTTGTGGGAGAACAACTCCATTTGGCTCACTAACTTCACACACCATCAGGCTTCCAAGCAGCTCTCAAGGAAACTCAGTTTTCACACTCTATGTTTAGTGCCCTTTGAGTGCATTATCTAGGAATGAACCTGGTAGAGCATCCCACACAAACGAATGCTCCACATGCGGGTTTCACATGCCACCAACTCCACACTCACAGGCAACTTCAGCGCCACAGCCGTTTTCAGATAGCCCTCAATGCAAAGGCTCTAGACGCAAATATTGGTGTGAGAGCTAATTCAATCAAGGAAACACTGCATGTTGGTGAAGGGCATATTGAAGAAGGATCAGCCGAGTGGTTCTTGTGGGAGAACAACTCCATTTGGCTCACTAACTTCACACACCATCAGGCTTCCAAGCAGCTCTCAAGGAAACTCAGTTTTCATACTCTATGCTTAGTGCCCTTTGTATGGCTAGGACTGAAATGAACATGGTAGAGCATCCCACACAAACGAATGCTCCACATGCGGGTTTCACATGCCACCAACTCCACATTCACAGGCAACTTCAGCGCCACAGCCGTTTTCAGATAGCCCTCAATGCAAAGGCTCTAGACGCAAATATTGGTGTGAGAGCTAATTCAATCAAGGAAACACTGCATGTTGGTGAAGGGCATATTGAAGAAGGATCAGCCGAGTGGTTCTTGTGGGAGAACAACTCCATTTGGCTCACTAACTTCACACACCATCAGGCTTCCAAGAGCTCTCAAGGAAACTCAGTTTTCACACTCTATGCTTAGTGCCCTTTGAGTGCATTATCTAGGAATGAACCTCGTAGAGCATCCCACACAAACGAATGCTCCACATGCGGGTTTCACATGCCACCAACTCCACATTCACAGGCAACTTCAGCGCCACAGCCGTTTTCAGATAGCCCTCAATGCAAAGGCTCTAGACGCAAATATTGGTGTGAGAGCTAATTCAATCAAGGAAACACTGCATGTTGGTGAAGTGCATATTGAAGAAGGATCAGCCGAGTGGTTCTTGTGGGAGAACAACTCCATTTGGCTCACTAACTTCACACACCATCAGGCTTCCAAGCAGCTCTCAAGGAAACTCAGTTTTCACACTCTATGCTTAGTGCCCTTTGTATGGCTAGGACTGAAATGAACCTGGTAGAGCATCCCACAGAAACGAATGCTCCACATGCGGGTTTCACATGCCACCAACTCCACATTCACAGGCAACTTCAGCGCCACAGCCGTTTTCAGATAGCCCTCAATGCAAAGGCTCTAGACGCAAATATTGGTGTGAGAGCTAATTCAATCAAGGAAACACTGCATGTTGGTGAAGGGCATATTGAAGAAGGATTATCCGAGTGGTTCTTGTGGGAGAACAACTCCATTTGGCTCACTAACTTCACACACCATCAGGCTTCCAAGCAGCTCTCAAGGAAACTCAGTTTTCACACTCTATGCTTAGTGCCCTTTGAGTGCATTATCTAGGAATGAACCTGGTAGAGCATCCCACACAAATGAATGCTCCACATGCGGGTTTCACATGCCAGCAACTCCACATTCACAGGCAACTTCAGCGCCACAGCCGTTTTCAGATAGCCCTCAATGCAAAGGCTCTAGACGCAAATATTGGTGTGAGAGCTAATTCAATCAAGGAAACACTGCATGTTGGTGAAGGGCATATTGAAGAAGGATCAGCCGAGTGGTTCTTGTGGGAGAACAACTCCATTTGGCTCACTAACTTCACACACCATCAGGCTTCCAAGCAGCTCTCAAGGAAACTCAGTTTTCACACTCTATGCTTAGTGCCCTTTGAGTGCATTATCTAGGAATGAACCTGGTAGAGCATCCCACACAAACGAATGCTCCACATGCGGGTTTCACATGCCACCAACTCCACATTCACAGGCAACTTCAGCGCCACAGCCGTTTTCAGATAGCCCTCAATGCAAAGGCTCTAGACGCAAATATTGGTGTGAGAGCTAATTCAATCAAGGAAACACTGCATGTTGGTGAAGGGCATATTGAAGAAGGATCAGCCGAGTGGTTCTTGTGGGAGAACAACTCCATTTGGCTCACTAACTTCACACACCATCAGGCTTCCAAGCAGCTCTCAAGGAAACTCAGTTTTCACACTCTATGCTTAGTGCCCTTTGAGTGCATTATCTAGGAATGAACCTGGTGGAGCATCCCACACAAACGAATGCTCCACATGCGGGTTTCACATGCCACCAACTCCACATTCACAGGCAACTTCAGCGCCACAGCCGTTTTCACATAGCCCTCAATGCAAAGGCTCTAGACGCAAATATTGGTGTGAGAGCTAATTCAATCAAGGAAACACTGCATGTTGGTGAAGGGCATATTGAAGAAGGATCAGCCGAGTGGTTCTTGTGGGAGAACAACTCCATTTGGCTCACTAACTTCACACACCATCAGGCTTCCAAGCAGCTCTCAAGGAAACTCAGTTTTCACACTCTATGCTTAGTGCCCTTTGAGTGCATTATCTAGGAATGAACCTGGTAGAGCATCCCACACAAACGAATGCTCCACATGCGGGTTTCACATGCCACCAACTCCACATTCACAGGCAACTTCAGCGCCACAGCCGTTTTCAGATAGCCCTCAATGCAAAGGCTCTAGACGCAAATATTGGTGTGAGAGCTAATTCAATCAAGGAAACACTGCATGTTGGTGAAGGGCATATTGAAGAAGGATCAGCCGAGTGGTTCTTGTGGGAGAACAACTCCATTTGGCTCACTAACTTCACACACCATCAGGCTTCCAAGCAGCTCTCAAGGAAACTCAGTTTTCACACTCTATGCTTAGTGCCCTTTGAGTGCATTATCTAGGAATGAACCTGGTAGAGCATCCCACACAAACGAATGCTCCACATGCGGGTTTCACATGCCAGCAACTCCACATTCACAGGCAACTTCAGCGCCACAGCCGTTTTCAGATAGCCCTCAATGCAAAGGCTCTAGACGCAAATATTGGTGTGAGAGCTAATTCAATCAAGGAAACACTGCATGTTGGTGAAGGGCATATTGAAGAAGGATTATCCGAGTTTTTCTTGTGGGAGAACAACTCCATTTGGCTCACTAACTTCACACACCATCAGGCTTCCAAGCAGCTCTCAAGGAAACTCAGTTTTCACACTCTATGCTTAGTGCCCTTTGAGTGCATTATCTAGGAATGAACCTGGTAGAGCATCCCACACAAACGAATGCTCCACATGCGGGTTTCACATGCCACCAACTCCACATTCACAGGCAACTTCAGCGCCACAGCCGTTTTCAGATAGCCCTCAATGCAAAGGCTCTAGACGCAAATATTGGTGTGAGAGCTAATTCAATCAAGGAAACACTGCATGTTGGTGAAGGGCATATTGAAGAAGGATCAGCCGAGTGGTTCTTGTGGGAGAACAACTCCATTTGGCTCACTAACTTCACACACCATCAGGCTTCCAAGCAGCTCTCAAGGAAACTCAGTTTTCACACTCTATGCTTAGTGCCCTTTGAGTGCATTATCTAGGAATGAACCTGGTAGAGCATCCCACACAAACGAATGCTCCACATGCGGGTTTCACATGCCACCAACTCCACATTCACAGGCAACTTCAGCGCCACAGCCGTTTTCAGATAGCCCTCAATGCAAAGGCTCTAGACGCAAATATTGGTGTGAGAGCTAATTCAATCAAGGAAACACTGCATGTTGGTGAAGGGCATATTGAAGAAGGATCAGCCGAGTGGTTCTTGTGGGAGAACAACTCCATTTGGCTCACTAACTTCACACACCATCAGGCTTCCAAGCAGCTCTCAAGGAAACTCAGTTTTCACACTCTATGCTTAGTGCCCTTTGAGTGCATTATCTAGGAATGAACCTGGTAGAGCATCCCACACAAACGAATGCTCCACATGCGGGTTTCACATGCCACCAACTCCACATTCACAGGCAACTTCAGCGCCACAGCCGTTTTCAGATAGCCCTCAATGCAAAGGCTCTAGACGCAAATATTGGTGTGAGAGCTAATTCAATCAAGGAAACACTGCATGTTGGTGAAGGGCATATTGAAGAAGGATCAGCCGAGTGGTTCTTGTGGGAGAACAACTCCATTTGGCTCACTAACTTCACACACCATCAGGCTTCCAAGCAGCTCTCAAGGAAACTCAGTTTTCACACTCTATGCTTAGTGCCCTTTGAGTGCATTATCTAGGAATGAACCTGGTAGAGCATCCCACACAAACGAATGCTCCACATGCGGGTTTCACATGCCAGCAACTCCACATTCACAGGCAACTTCAGCGCCACAGCCGTTTTCAATAGCCCTCAATGCAAAGGCTCTAGACACAAATATTGGTGTGAGAGCTAATTCAATCAAGGAAACACTGCATGTTGGTGAAGGGCATATTGAAGAAGGATCAGCCGAGTGGTTCTTGTGGGAGAACAACTCCATTTGGCTCACTAACTTCACACACCATCAGGCTTCCAAGCAGCTCTCAAGGAAACTCAGTTTTCACACTCTATGCTTAGTGCCGTTTGTATGGCTAGGACTGAAATGAACCTGGTAGAGCATCCCACACAAACGAATGCTCCACATGCGGGTTTCACATGCCAGCAACTCCACATTCACAGGCAACTTCAGCGCCACAGCCGTTTTCAGATAGCCCTCAATGCAAAGGCTCTAGACGCAAATATTGGTGTGAGAGCTAATTCAATCAAGGAAACACTGCATGTTGGTGAAGGGCATATTGAAGAAGGATTATCCGAGTTTTTCTTGTGGGAGAACAACTCCATTTGGCTCACTAACTTCACACACCATCAGGCTTCCAAGCAGCTCTCAAGGAAACTCAGTTTTCACACTCTATGCTTAGTGCCCTTTGAGTGCATTATCTAGGAATGAACCTGGTAGAGCATCCCACACAAACGAATGCTCCACATGCGGGTTTCACATGCCACCAACTCCACATTCACAGGCAACTTCAGCGCCACAGCCGTTTTCACATAGCCCTCAATGCAAAGGCTCTAGACGCAAATATTGGTGTGAGAGCTAATTCAATCAAGGAAGCACTGCATGTTGGTGAAGGGCATATTGAAGAAGGATCAGTAGAGTGGTTCTTGTGGGAGAACAACTCCATTTGGCTCACTAACTTCACACACCATCAGGCTTCCAAGCAGCTCTCAAGGAAACTCAGTTTTCACACTCTATGCTTAGTGCCCTTTGTGCACCTAGGACTGAAATGAAGCTTGGTCAGCATCCCACACAAACGAATGCTCCACATGCGGGTTTCACATGCCACCAACTCCACATTCACAGGCAACTTCAGCGCCACAGCCGTTTTCAGATAGCCCTCAATGCAAAGGCTCTAGACGCAAATATTGGTGTGAGAGCTAATTCAATCAAGGAAACACTGCATGTTGGTGAAGGGCATATTGAAGAAGGATCAGCCGAGTGGTTCTTGTGGGAGAACAACTCCATTTGGCTCACTAACTTCACACACCATCAGGCTTCCAAGCAGCTCTCAAGGAAACTCAGTTTTCACACTCTATGCTTAGTGCCCTTTGAGTGCATTATCTAGGAATGAACCTGGTAGAGCATCCCACACAAACGAATGCTCCACATGCGGGTTTCACATGCCACCAACTCCACATTCACAGGCAACTTCAGCGCCACAGCCGTTTTCAGATAGCCCTCAATGCAAAGGCTCTAGACGCAAATATTGGTGTGAGAGCTAATTCAATCAAGGAAACACTGCATGTTGGTGAAGGGCATATTGAAGAAGGATCAGCCGAGTGGTTCTTGTGGGAGAACAACTCCATTTGGCTCACTAACTTCACACACCATCAGGCTTCCAAGCAGCTCTCAAGGAAACTCAGTTTTCACACTCTATGCTTAGTGCCCTTTGTAAGGCTAGGACTGAAATGAACCTGGTAGAGCATCCCATACAAACGAATGCTCCACATGCGGGTTTCACATGCCACCAACTCCACATTCACAGGCAACTTCAGCGCCACAGCCGTTTTCAGATAGCCCTCAATGCAAAGGCTCTAGACGCAAATATTGGTGTGAGAGCTAATTCAATCAAGGAAACACTGCATGTTGGTGAAGGGCATATTGAAGAAGGATCAGCCGAGTGGTTCTTGTGGGAGAACAACTCCATTTGGCTCACTAACTTCACACACCATCAGGCTTCCAAGCAGCTCTCAAGGAAACTCAGTTTTCACACTCTATGCTTAGTGCCCTTTGAGTGCATTATCTAGGAATGAACCTGGTAGAGCATCCCACACAAACGAATGCTCCACATGCGGGTTTCACATGCCACCAACTCCACATTCACAGGCAACTTCAGCGCCACAGCCGTTTTCAGATAGCCCTCAATGCAAAGGCTCTAGACGCAAATATTGGTGTGAGAGCTAATTCAATCAAGGAAACACTGCATGTTGGTGAAGGGCATATTGAAGAAGGATCAGCCGAGTGGTTCTTGTGGGAGAACAACTCCATTTGGCTCACTAACTTCACACACCATCAGGCTTCCAAGCAGCTCTCAAGGAAACTCAGTTTTCACACTCTATGCTTAGTGCCCTTTGTAAGGCTAGGACTGAAATGAACCTGGTAGAGCATCCCATACAAACGAATGCTCCACATGCGGGTTTCACATGCCACCAACTCCACATTCACAGGCAACTTCAGCGCCACAGCCGTTTTCAGATAGCCCTCAATGCAAAGGCTCTAGACGCAAATATTGGTGTGAGAGCTAATTCAATCAAGGAAACATTGCATGTTGGTGAAGGGCATATTGAAGAAGGATCAGCCGAGTGGTTCTTGTGGGAGAACAACTCCATTTGGCTCACTAACTTCACACACCATCAGGCTTCCAAGCAGCTCTCAAGGAAACTCAGTTTTCACACTCTATGCTTAGTGCCCTTTGAGTGCATTATCTAGGAATGAACCTGCTAGAGCATCCCACACAAACGAATGCTCCACATGCGGGTTTCACATGCCACCAACTCCACATTCACAGGCAACTTCAGCGCCACAGCCGTTTTCAGATAGCCCTCAATGCAAAGGCTCTAGACGCAAATATTGGTGTGAGAGCTAATTCAATCAAGGAAACACTGCATGTTGGTGAAGGGCATATTGAAGAAGGATCAGCCGAGTGGTTCTTGTGGGAGAACAACTCCATTTGGCTCACTAACTTCACACACCATCAGGCTTCCAAGCAGCTCTCAAGGAAACTCAGTTTTCACACTCTATGCTTAGTGCCCTTTGAGTGCATTATCTAGGAATGAACCTGGTAGAGCATCCCACACAAACGAATGCTCCACATGCGGGTTTCACATGCCACCAACTCCACATTCACAGGCAACTTCAGCGCCACAGCCGTTTTCACATAGCCCTCAATGCAAAGGCTCTAGACCCAAATATTGGTGTGAGAGCTAATTCAATCAAGGAAACACTGCATGTTGGTGAAGGGCATATTGAAGAAGGATCAGCCGAGTGGTTCTTGTGGGAGAACAACTCCATTTGGCTCACTAAATTCACACACCATCAGGCTTCCAAGCAGCTCTCAAGGAAACTCAGTTTTCACACTCTATGCTTAGTGCCCTTTGAGTGCATTATCTAGGAATGAACCTGCTAGAGCATCCCACACAAACGAATGCTCCACATGCGGGTTTCACATGCCAGCAACTCCACATTCACAGGCAACTTCAGCGCCACAGCCGTTTTCAGATAGCCCTCAATGCAAAGGCTCTAGACGCAAATATTGGTGTGAGAGCTAATTCAATCAAGGAAACAATGCATGTTGGTGAAGGGCATATTGAAGAAGGATCAGCCGAGTGGTTCTTGTGGGAGAACAACTCCATTTGGCTCACTAACTTCACACACCATCAGGCTTCCAAGCAGCTCTCAAGGAAACTCAGTTTTCACACTCTATGCTTAGTGCCCTTTGAGTGCATTATCTAGGAATGAACCTGGTGGAGCATCCCACACAAACGAATGCTCCACATGCGGGTTTCACATGCCACCAACTCCACATTCACAGGCAACTTCAGCGCCACAGCCGTTTTCACATAGCCCTCAATGCAAAGGCTCTAGACGCAAATATTGGTGTGAGAGCTAATTCAATCAAGGAAACACTGCATGTTGGTGAAGGGCATATTGAAGAAGGATCAGCCGAGTGGTTCTTGTGGGAGAACAACTCCATTTGGCTCACTAACTTCACACACCATCAGGCTTCCAAGCAGCTCTCAAGGAAACTCAGTTTTCACACTCTATGCTTAGTGCCCTTTGAGTGCATTATCTAGGAATGAACCTGCTAGAGCATCCCACACAAACGAATGCTCCACATGCGGGTTTCACATGCCACCAACTCCACATTCACAGGCAACTTCAGCGCCACAGCCGTTTTCAGATAGCCCTCAATGCAAAGGCTCTAGACGCAAATATTGGTGTGAGAGCTAATTCAATCAAGGAAACACTGCATGTTGGTGAAGGGCATATTGAAGAAGGATCAGCCGAGTGGTTCTTGTGGGAGAACAACTCCATTTGGCTCACTAACTTCACACACCATCAGGCTTCCAAGCAGCTCTCAAGGAAACTCAGTTTTCACACTCTATGCTTAGTGCCCTTTGAGTGCATTATCTAGGAATGAACCTGGTAGAGCATCCCACACAAACGAATGCTCCACATGCGGGTTTCACATGCCAGCAACTCCACATTCACAGGCAACTTCAGCGACAA
>NW_026696125.1:0-27002 GCF_030435755.1 Ochotona princeps | reverse complement strand
GGCTATCTGAAAACGGCTGTGGCGCTGAAGTTGCCTGTGAATGTGGAGTTGGTGGCATGTGAAACCCGCATGTGGAGCATTTGTTTGTGTGGGATGCTCTACCAGGTTCATTCCTAGATAATGCTCTCAAAGGGCACTAAGCCTAGAGTGTGAAAACTGAGTTTCCTTGAGAGCTGCTTGGAAGCCTGATGGTGTGTGAAGTTAGTGAGCCAAATGGAGTTGTTCTCCCACAAGAACCACTCGGCTGATGCTTCTTCAATATGCCCTTCACCAACATGCAGTGTTTTCTTGATTGAATTAGCTCTCACACCAGTATTTGCGTCTAGAGCCTTTGCATTGAGGGCTATCTGAAAACGGCTGTGGTGCTGAAGTTGCCTAAGAATGTGGAGTTGGTGACATGTGAAACCCGCATGTGGAGCATTCGTTTGTGTCTGATGCTAACCAACCTTCATTTCAGTCCTATGTACTCAAAAGGCACTAAGCATAGAGTGTGAAAACTGGGTTTCCTTGAGAGCTGCTTGGAAGCCTGATGGTGTGTGAAGTTAGTGAGCCAAATGGAGTTGTTCTCCCACAAGAACCACTCGGCTGATCCTTCTTCAATATGCCCTTCACCAACATGCAGTGTTTCCTTGATTGAATTAGCTCTCACACCAATATTTGCGTCTAGAGCCTTTGCATTGAGGGCTATCTGAAAACGGCTGTGGCGCTGAAGTTGCCTGAGAATGTGGAGTTGGTGGCATGTGAAACCCGCATGTGGAGCATTCGTTTGTGTGGGATGCTCTACCAGGTTCATTCCTAGATAATGCACTCAAAGGGCACTAAGCCAAAAGTGTGAAAACTGAGTTTCCTTGAGAGCTGCTTGGAAGCCTGATGGTGTGTGAAGTTAGTGAGCCAAATGGAGTTGTTCTCCCACAAGAACCACTCAGCTGATCCTTCTTCAATATGCCCTTCACCAACATGCAGTGTTTCCTTGATTGAATTAGCTCTCACACCAATATTTGTGTCTAGAGCCTTTGCATTGAGGGCTATCTGAAAACGGCAGTCGCGGTGAAGTTGCCTGTGAATGTGGAGTTGGTGGCATGTGAAACCCGCATGTGGAGCATTCGTTTGTGTGGGATGCTCTACCAGGTTCATTCCTAGATAATGCACTCAAAGGGCACTAAGCCTAGAGTGTGAAAACTGAGTTTCCTTGAGAGCTGCTTGGAAGCCTGATGGTGTGTGAAGTTAGTGAGCCAAATGGAGTTGTTCTCCCACAAGAACCACTCGGCTGATCCTTCTTCAATATGCCCTTCACCAACATGCAGTGTTTCCTTGATTGAATTAGCTCTCACACCAATATTTGCGTCTAGAGCCTTTGCATTGAGGGCTATCTGAAAACGGCTGTGGCGCTGAAGTTGCCTGTCAATGTGGAGTTGGTGGCATGTGAAACCCGCATGTGGAGCATTTGTTTGTGTGGGGTGCTCTACCAGGTTCATTCCTAGATAATGCTCTCAAAGGGCACTAAGCCTAGAGTGTGAAAACTGAGTTTCCTTGAGAGCTGCTTGGAAGCCTGATGGTGTGTGAAGTTAGTGAGCCAAATGGAGTTGTTCTCCCACAAGAACCACTCGGCTGATGCTTCTTCAATATGCCCTTCACCAACATGCAGTGTTTCCTTGATTGAATTAGCTCTCACACCAATATTTGCGTCTAGAGCCTTTGCATTGAGGGCTGTCTGAAAACGGCTGTGGTGCTGAAGTTGCCTAAGAATGTGGAGTTGGTGGCATGTGAAACCCGCATGTGGAGCATTCGTTTGTGTGGGATGCTCACCAACCTTCATTTTAGTCCTATGTACTCAAAAGGCACTAAGCATAGAGTGTGAAAACTGAGTTTCCTTGAGAGCTGCTTGGAAGCCTGATGGTGTGTGAAGTTAGTGAGCCAAATGGAGTTGTTCTCTCACAAAAACCACTCAGCTGATCCTTCTTCAATATGCCCTTCACCAACATGCAGTGTTTCCTTGATTGAATTAGCTCTCACACCAATATTTGCGTCTAGAGCCTTTGCATTGAGGGCTATCTGAAAACGCCAGTGGCGGTGAAGTTGCCTGTGAATGTGGAGTTGGTGGCATGTGAAACCCGCATGTGGAGCATTCGTTTGTGTGGGATGCTCTACCAGGTTCATTCCTAGATAATGCACTCAAAGGGCACTTAGCCTAGAGTGTGAAAACTGAGTTTCCTTGAGAGCTGCTTGGAAGCCTGATGGTGTGTGAAGTTAGTGAGCCAAATGGAGTTGTTCTCCCACAAGAACCACTCAGCTGATCCTTCTTCAATATGCCCTTCACCAACATGCAGTGTTTCCTTGATTGAATTAGCTCTCACACCAATATTTGTGTCTAGAGCCTTTGCATTGAGGGCTATCTGAAAACGGCTGTGGCGCTGAAGTTGCCTGTGAATGTGGAGTTGGTGGCATGTGAAACCCGCATGTGGAGCATTCGTTTGTGTGGGATGCTCTACCAGGTTCATTCCTAGATAATGCACTCAAAGGGCACTAAGCCTAGAGTGTGAAAACTGAGTTTCCTTGAGAGCTGCTTGGAAGCCTGATGGTGTGTGAAGTTAGTGAGCCAAATGGAGTTGTTCTCCCACAAGAACCACTCGGCTGATCCTTCTTCAATATGCCCTTCACAAACATGCAGTGTTTCCTTGATTGAATTAGCTCTCACACCAATATTTGAGTCTAGAGCCTTTGCATTGTGGGCTATCTGAAAACGGGTGTGGCGCTGAAGTTGCCTGTGAATGTGGAGTTGGTGGCATGTGAAACCCACCTGTGGAGCATTCGTTTGTGTGGGATGCTCTACCAGTTTCATTCCTAGATAATGCACTCAAAGGGCACTAAGCATAGAGTGTGAAAACTGAGTTTCCTTGAGAGCTGTTTGGAAGCCTGATAGTGTGTGAAGTTAGTGAGCCAAATGGAGTTGTTCTCCCACAAGAACCACTCGGCTGATCCTTCTTCAATATGCCCTTCACCAACATGCAGTGTTTCCTTGATTGAATTAGCTCTCACACCAATATTTGCGTCTAGAGCCTTTGCATTGAGGGCTATCTGAAAACGGCTGTGGCGCTGAAGTTGCCTGTGAATGTGGAGTTGGTGGCATGTGAAACCCGCATGTGGAGCATTCGTTTGTGTGGGATGCTCTACCAGGTTCATTCCTAGATAATGCACTCAAAGGGCACTAAGCCTAGAGTGTGAAAACTGAGTTTCCTTGAGAGCTGCTTGGAAGCCTGATGGTGTGTGAAGTTAGTGAGCCAAATGGAGTTGTTCTCCCACAAGAACCACTCGGCTGATCCTTCTTCAATATGCCCTTCACCAACATGCAGTGTTTCCTTGATTGAATTAGCTCTCACACCAATATTTGCGTCTAGAGCCTTTGCATTGTGGGCTATCTGAAAACGGCTGTGGCGCTGAAGTTGCCTGAGAATGTGGAGTTGGTGGCATGTGAAACCCGCATGTGGAGCATTCGTTTGTGTGGGATGCTCTACCAGGTTCAATCCTAGATAATGCACTCAAAGGGCACTAAGCCTAGAGTGTGAAAACTGAGTTTCCTTGAGAGCTGCTTGGAAGCCTGATGGTGTGTGAAGTTAGTGAGCCAAATGGAGTTGTTCTCCCACAAGAACCACTCGGCTGATCCTTCTTCAATATGCCCTTCACCAACATGCAGTGTTTCCTTGATTGAATTAGCTCTCACACCAATATTTGTGTCTAGAGCCTTTGCATTGAGGGCTATCTGAAAACGGCTGTGGCGCTGAAGTTGCCTGTGAATGTGGAGTTGGTGGCATGTGAAACCCGCATGTGGAGCATTTGTTTGTGTGGGATGCTCTACCAGGTTCATTCCTAGATAATGCTCTCAAAGGGCACTAAGCATAGAGTGTGAAAACTGAGTTTCCTTGAGAGCTGCTTGGAAGCCTGATGGTGTGTGAAGTTAGTGAGCCAAATGGAGTTGTTCTCCCACAAGAACCACTCGGCTGATCCTTCTTCAATATGCCCTTCACCAACATGCAGTGTTTCCTTGATTGAATTAGCTCTCACACCAATATTTGCGTCTAGAGCCTTTGCATTGAGGGCTATCTGAAAACGGCTGTGGTGCTGAAGTTGCCTGAGAATGTGGAGTTGGTGGCATGTGAAACCCGCATGTGGAGCATTCGTTTGTGTGGGATGCTCACCAACCTTCATTTCAGTCCTAGGTACTCAAAAGGCACTAAGCCTAGAGTGTGAAAACTGAGTTTCCTTGAGAGCTGCTTGGAAGCCTGATGGTGTGTGAAGTTAGTGAGCCAAATGGAGTTGTTCTCCCACAAGAACCAGCGGCTGATCCTTCTTCAATATGCCCTTCACCAACATGCAGTGTTTCCTTGATTGAATTAGCTCTCACACCAATATTTGCGTCTAGAGCCTTTGCATTGAGGGCTATCTGAAAACAGCTGTGGCGCTGAAGTTGCCTGTAAATGTGGAGTTGGTGGCATGTGAAACCCGCATGTGGAGCATTCGTTTGTGTGGGATGCTCTACCAGGTTCAATCCTAGATAATGCACTCAAAGGGCACTAAGCCTAGAGTGTGAAAACTGAGTTTCCTTGAGAGCTGCTTGGAAGCCTGATGGTGTGTGAAGTTAGTGAGCCAAATGGAGTTGTTCTCCCACAAGAACCACTCGGCTGATCCTTCTTCAATATGCCCTTCACCAACATGCAGTGTTTCCTTGATTGAATTAGCTCTCACACCAATATTTGCGTCTAGAGCCTTTGCATTGTGGGCTATCTGAAAACGGCTGTGGCGCTGAAGTTGCCTGAGAATGTGGAGTTGGTGGCATGTGAAACCCGCATGTGGAGCATTCGTTTGTGTGGGATGCTCTACCAGGTTCAATCCTAGATAATGCACTCAAAGGGCACTAAGCCTAGAGTGTGAAAACTGAGTTTCCTTGAGAGCTGCTTGGAAGCCTGATGGTGTGTGAAGTTAGTGAGCCAAATGGAGTTGTTCTCCCACAAGAACCACTCGGCTGATCCTTCTTCAATATGCCCTTCACCAACATGCAGTGTTTCCTTGATTGAATTAGCTCTCACACCAATATTTGTGTCTAGAGCCTTTGCATTGAGGGCTATCTGAAAACGGCTGTGGCGCTGAAGTTGCCTGTCAATGTGGAGTTGGTGGCATGTGAAACCCGCATGTGGAGCATTTGTTTGTGTGGGATGCTCTACCAGGTTCATTCCTAGATAATGCTCTCAAAGGGCACTAAGCATAGAGTGTGAAAACTGAGTTTCCTTGAGAGCTGCTTGGAAGCCTGATGGTGTGTGAAGTTAGTGAGCCAAATGGAATTGTTCTCCCACAAGAACCACTCGGCTGATCCTTCTTCAATATGCCCTTCACCAACATGCAGTGTTTCCTTGATTGAATTAGCTCTCACACCAATATTTGCGTCTAGAGCCTTTGCATTGAGGGCTATCTGAAAACGGCTGTGGTGCTGAAGTTGCCTGAGAATGTGGAGTTGGTGGCATGTGAAACCCGCATGTGGAGCATTCGTTTGTGTGGGATGCTCACCAACCTTCATTTCAGTCCTAGGTACTCAAAAGGCACTAAGCCTAGAGTGTGAAAACTGAGTTTCCTTGAGAGCTGCTTGGAAGCCTGATGGTGTGTGAAGTTAGTGAGCCAAATGGAGTTGTTCTCCCACAAGAACCAGCGGCTGATCCTTCTTCAATATGCCCTTCACCAACATGCAGTGTTTCCTTGATTGAATTAGCTCTCACACCAATATTTGAGTCTAGATCCTTTGCATTGAGGGCTATCTGAAAACGGCTGTGGCGCTGAAGTTGCCTGTAAATGTGGAGTTGGTGGCAAGTGAAACCCGCATGTGGAGCATTTGTTTGTGTGGGATGCTCTACCAGATTCATTCCTAGATAATGCTCTCAAAGGGCACTAAGCCTAGAGTGTGAAAACTGAGTTTCCTTGAGAGCTGCTTGGAAGCCTGATGGTGTGTGAAGTTAGTGAGCCAAATGGAGTTGTTCTCCCACAAGAACAACTTGGCTGATCCTTCTTCAATATGCCCTTCACCAACATGCAGTGTTTCCTTGATTGAATTAGCTCTCACACCAATATTTGAGTCTAGATCCTTTGCATTGAGGGCTATCTGAAAACGGCTGTGGCACTGAAGTTGCCTGTGAATGTGGAGTTGGTGGCATGTGAAACCCGCATGTGGAGCATTCGTTTGTGTGGGATGCTCTACCAGGTTCATTCCTAGATAATGCACTCAAAGGGCACTAAGCATAGAGTGTGAAAACTGAGTTTCCTTGAGAGCTGCTTGGAAGCCTGATGGTGTGTGAAGTTAGTGAGCCAAATGGAGTTGTTCTCCCACAAGAACCACTCGGCTGATCCTTCTTCAATATGCCCTTCACCAACATGCAGTGTTTCCTTGATTGAATTAGCTCTCACACCAATATTTGCGTCTAGAGCCTTTGCATTGTGGGCTATCTGAAAACGGCTGTGGCGCTGAAGTTGCCTGAGAATGTGGAGTTGGTGGTATGTGAAACCCGCATGTGGAGCATTCGTTTGTGTGGGATGCTCTACCAGGTTCAATCCTAGATAATGCACTCAAAGGGCACTAAGCCTAGAGTGTGAAAACTGAGTTTCCTTGAGAGCTGCTTGGAAGCCTGATGGTGTGTGAAGTTAGTGAGCCAAATGGAGTTGTTCTCCCACAAGAACCACTCGGCTGATCCTTCTTCAATATGCCCTTCACCAACATGCAGTGTTTCCTTGATTGAATTAGCTCTCACACCAATATTTGTGTCTAGAGCCTTTGCATTGAGGGCTATCTGAAAACGGCTGTGGCGCTGAAGTTGCCTGAGAATGTGGAGTTGGTGGCATGTGAAACCCGCATGTGGAGCATTTGTTTGTGTGGGATGCTCTACCAGGTTCATTTCTAGATAATGTACTCAAAGGGCACTAAGCCTAGAGTGTGAAAACTGAGTTTCCTTGAGAGCTGCTTGGAAGCCTGATGGTGTGTGAAGTTAGTGAGCCAAATGGAATTGTTCTCCCACAAGAACCACTCGGCTGATCCTTCTTCAATATGCCCTTCACCAACATGCAGTGTTTCCTTGATTGAATTAGCTCTCACACCAATATTTGCGTCTAGAGCCTTTGCATTGAGGGCTATCTGAAAACGGCTGTGGTGCTGAAGTTGCCTGAGAATGTGGAGTTGGTGGCATGTGAAACCCGCATGTGGAGCATTCGTTTGTGTGGGATGCTCACCAACCTTCATTTCAGTCCTAGGTACTCAAAAGGCACTAAGCCTAGAGTGTGAAAACTGAGTTTCCTTGAGAGCTGCTTGGAAGCCTGATGGTGTGTGAAGTTAGTGAGCCAAATGGAGTTGTTCTCCCACAAGAACCAGCGGCTGATCCTTCTTCAATATGCCCTTCACCAACATGCAGTGTTTCCTTGATTGAATTAGCTCTCACACCAATATTTGAGTCTAGATCCTTTGCATTGAGGGCTATCTGAAAACGGCTGTGGTGCTGAAGTATCCTGAGAATGTGGAGTTGGTGGCATGTGAAACCCGCATGTGGAGCATTCGTTTGTGTGGGATGCTCACCAACCTTCATTTCAGTCCTAGGTACTCAAAAGGCACTAAGCCTAGAGTGTGAAAACTGAGTTTCCTTGAGAGCTGCTTGGAAGCCTGATGGTGTGTGAAGTTAGTGAGCCAAATGGAGTTGTTCTCCCACAAGAACCAGCGGCTGATCCTTCTTCAATATGCCCTTCACCAACATGCAGTGTTTCCTTGATTGAATTAGCTCTCACAACAATATTTGAGTCTAGATCCTTTGCATTGAGGGATATCTGAAAACGGCTGTGGCGCTGAAGTTGCCTGTAAATGTGGAGTTGGTGGCAAGTGAAACCCGCATGTGGAGCATTTGTTTGTGTGGGATGCTCTACCAGATTCATTCCTAGATAATGCTCTCAAAGGGCACTAAGCCTAGAGTGTGAAAACTGAGTTTCCTTGAGAGCTGCTTGGAAGCCTGATGGTGTGTGAAGTTAGTGAGCCAAATGGAGTTGTTCTCCCACAAGAACAACTTGGCTGATCCTTCTTCAATATGCCCTTCACCAACATGCAGTGTTTCCTTGATTGAATTAGCTCTCACACCAATATTTGAGTCTAGAGCCTTTGCATTGAGGGCTATCTGAAAACGGCTGTGGCGCTGAAGTTGCCTGAGAATGTGGAGTTGGTGGCATGTGAAACCCGCATGTGGAGCATTCGTTTGTGTGGGATGCTCACCAACCTTCATTTCAGTCCTAGGTACTCAAAAGGCACTAAGCATAGAGTGTGAAAACCGAGTTTCCTTGAGAGCTGCTTGGAAGCCTGATGGTGTGTGAAGTTAGTGAGCCAAATGGAGTTGTTCTCCCACAAGAACCACTCGGCTGATCCTTCTTCATTATACCCTTCACCAACATGCAGTGTTTCCTTGATTGAATTAGCTCTCACATCAATATTTGCGTCTAGAGCCTTTGCATTGAGGGCTATCTGAAAACGGCTGTGGCGCTGAAGTTGCCTGAGAATGTGGAGTTGGTGGCATGTGAAACCCGCATGTGGAGCATTCGTTTGTGTGGGATGCTCTACCAGGTTCATTCCTAGATAATGCACTCAAAGGGCACTAAGCCTAGAGTGTGAAAACTGAGTTTCCTTGAGAGCTGCTTGGAAGCCTGATGGTGTGTGAAGTTAGTGAGCCAAATGGAGTTGTTCTCCCACAAGAACCACTCGGCTGATCCTTCTTCAATATGCCCTTCACCAACATGCAGTGTTTCCTTGATTGAATTAGCTCTCACACCAATATTTGTGTCTAGAGCCTTTGCATTGAGGGCTATCTGAAAACGGCTGTGGCGCTGAAGTTGCCTGTGAATGTGGAGTTGGTGGCATGTGAAACCCGCATGTGGAGCATTTGTTTGTGTGGGATGCTCTACCAGGTTCATTCCTAGATAATGCTCTCAAAGGGCACTAAGCCTAGAGTGTGAAAACTGAGTTTCCTTGAGAGCTGCTTGGAAGCCTGATGGTGTGTGAAGTTAGTGAGCCAAATGGAGTTGTTCTCCCACAAGAACCACTCGGCTGATGCTTCTTCAATATGCCCTTCACCAACATGCAGTGTTTCCTTGATTGAATTAGCTCTCACACCAATATTTGCGTCTAGAGCCTTTGCATTGAGGGCTATCTGAAAACGGCTGTGGCGCTGAAGTTGCCTGAGAATGTGGAGTTGGTGGCATGTGAAACCCGCATGTGGAGCATTCGTTTGTGTGGGATGCTCTACCAGGTTCATTCCTAGATAATGCACTCAAAGGGCACTAAGCCTAGAGTGTGAAAACTGAGTTTCCTTGAGAGCTGCTTGGAAGCCTGATGGTGTGTGAAGTTAGTGAGCCAAATGGAGTTGTTCTCCCACAAGAACCACTCGGCTGATCCTTCTTCAATATGCCCTTCACCAACATGCAGTGTTTCCTTGATTGAATTAGCTCTCACACCAATATTTGTGTCTAGAGCCTTTGCATTGAGGGCTATCTGAAAACGGCTGTGGCGCTGAAGTTGCCTGTGAATGTGGAGTTGGTGGCATGTGAAACCCGCATGTGGAGCATTTGTTTGTGTGGGATGCTCTACCAGGTTCATTCCTAGATAATGCTCTCAAAGGGCACTAAGCCTAGAGTGTGAAAACTGAGTTTCCTTGAGAGCTGCTTGGAAGCCTGATGGTGTGTGAAGTTAGTGAGCCAAATGGAGTTGTTCTCCCACAAGAACCACTCGGCTGATGCTTCTTCAATATGCCCTTCACCAACATGCAGTGTTTCCTTGATTGAATTAGCTCTCACACCAATATTTGCGTCTAGAGCCTTTGCATTGAGGGCTATCTGAAAACGGCTGTGGTGCTGAAGTTGCCTAAGAATGTGGAGTTGGTGACATGTGAAACCCGCATGTGGAGCATTCGTTTGTGTGGGATGCTCACCAACCTTCATTTTAGTCCTATGTACTCAAAAGGCACTAAGCATAGAGTGTGAAAACTGAGTTTCCTTGAGAGCTGCTTGGAAGCCTGATGGTGTGTGAAGTTAGTGAGCCAAATGGAGTTGTTCTCTCACAAGAACCACTCAGCTGATACTTCTTCAATATGCCCTTCACCAACATGCAGTGTTTCCTTGATTGAATTAGCTCTCACACCAATATTTGCGTCTAGAGCCTTTGCATTGAGGGCTATCTGAAAACGCCAGTGGCGGTGAAGTTGCCTGTGAATGTGGAGTTGGTGGCATGTGAAACCCGCATGTGGAGCATTCGTTTTTGTGGGATACTCTACCAGGTTCATTCCTAGATAATGCACTCAAAGGGCACTAAGCCTAGAGTGTGAAAACTGAGTTTCCTTGAGAGCTGCTTGGAAGCCTGATGGTGTGTGAAGTTAGTGAGCCAAATGGAGTTGTTCTCCCACAAGAACCACTCAGCTGATCCTTCTTCAATATGCCCTTCACCAACATGCAGTGTTTCCTTGATTGAATTAGCTCTCACACCAATATTTGTGTCTAGAGCCTTTGCATTGAGGGCTATCTGAAAACGGCTGTGGCGCTGAAGTTGCCTGTGAATGTGGAGTTGGTGGCATGTGAAACCCGCATGTGGAGCATTCGTTTGTGTGGGATGCTCTACCAGGTTCATTCCTAGATAATGCACTCAAAGGGCACTAATCCTAGACTGTGAAAACTGAGTTTCCTTGAGAGCTGCTTGGAAGCCTGATAGTGTGTGAAGTTAGTGAGCCAAATGGAGTTGTTCTCCCACAAGAACCACTCGGCTGATCCTTCTTCAATATGCCCTTCACCAACATGCAGTGTTTCCTTGATTGAATTAGCTCTCACACCAATATTTGTGTCTAGAGCCTTTGCATTGAGGGCTATCTGAAAACGGCTGTGGCGCTGAAGTTGCCTGTCAATGTGGAGTTGGTGGCATGTGAAACCCGCATGTGGAGCATTTGTTTGTGTGGGATGCTCTACCAGGTTCATTCCTAGATAATGCTCTCAAAGGGCACTAAGCCTAGAGTGTGAAAACTGAGTTTCCTTGAGAGCTGCTTGGAAGCCTGATGGTGTGTGAAGTTAGTGAGCCAAATGGAGTTGTTCTCCCACAAGAACCACTCGGCTGATGCTTCTTCAATATGCCCTTCACCAACATGCAGTGTTTCCTTGATTGAATTAGCTCTCACACCAGTATTTGCGTCTAGAGCCTTTGCATTGAGGGCTATCTGAAAACGGCTGTGGTGCTGAAGTTGCCTAAGAATGTGGAGTTGGTGACATGTGAAACCCGCATGTGGAGCATTCGTTTGTGTGGGATGCTCACCAACCTTCATTTCAGTCCTATGTACTCAAAAGGCACTAAGCATAGAGTGTGAAAACTGAGTTTCCTTGAGAGCTGCTTGGAAGCCTGATGGTGTGTGAAGTTAGTGAGCCAAATGGAGTTGTTCTCCCACAAGAACCACTCGGCTGATCCTTCTTCAATATGCCCTTCACCAACATGCAGTGTTTCCTTGATTGAATTAGCTCTCACACCAATATTTGCGTCTAGAGCCTTTGCATTGAGGGCTATCTGAAAACGGCTGTGGCGCTGAAGTTGCCTGAGAATGTGGAGTTGGTGACATGTGAAACCCGCATGTGGAGCATTCGTTTGTGTGGGATGCTCTACCAGGTTCATTCCTAGATAATGCACTCAAAGGGCACTAAGCCAAAAGTGTGAAAACTGAGTTTCCTTGAGAGCTGCTTGGAAGCCTGATGGTGTGTGAAGTTAGTGAGCCAAATGGAGTTGTTCTCCCACAAGAACCACTCAGCTGATCCTTCTTCAATATGCCCTTCACCAACATGCAGTGTTTCCTTGATTGAATTAGCTCTCACACCAATATTTGTGTCTAGAGCCTTTGCATTGAGGGCTATCTGAAAACGGCTGTGGCGCTGAAGTTGCCTGTGAATGTGGAGTTGGTGGCATGTGAAACCCGCATGTGGAGCATTCGTTATCTGGGATGCTCTACCAGGTTCATTCCTAGATAATGCACTCAAAGGGCACTAAGCCTAGAGTGTGAAAACTGAGTTTCCTTGAGAGCTGCTTGGAAGCCTGATGGTGTGTGAAGTTAGTGAGCCAAATGGAGTTGTTCTCCCACAAGAACCACTCGGCTGATCCTTCTTCATTATACCCTTCACCAACATGCAGTGTTTCCTTGATTGAATTAGCTCTCACACCAATATTTGCGTCTAGAGCCTTTGCATTGAGGGCTATCTGAAAACGGCTGTGGCGCTGAAGTTGCCTGAGAATGTGGAGTTGGTGGCATGTGAAACCCGCATGTGGAGCATTCGTTTGTGTGGGATGCTCTACCAGGTTCATTCCTAGATAATGCACTCAAAGGGCACTAAGCCTAGAGTGTGAAAACTGAGTTTCCTTGAGAGCTGCTTGGAAGCCTGATGGTGTGTGAAGTTAGTGAGCCAAATGGAGTTGTTCTCCCACAAGAACCACTCGGCTGATCCTTCTTCAATATGCCCTTCACCAACATGCAGTGTTTCCTTGATTGAATTAGCTCTCACACCAATATTTGTGTCTAGAGCCTTTGCATTGAGGGCTATCTGAAAACGGCTGTGGCGCTGAAGTTGCCTGTCAATGTGGAGTTGGTGGCATGTGAAACCCGCATGTGGAGCATTTGTTTGTGTGGGATGCTCTACCAGGTTCATTCCTAGAAAATGCACTCAAAGGGCACTAAGCCTAGAGTGTGAAAACTGAGTTTCCTTGAGAGCTGCTTGGAAGCCTGATGGTGTGTGAAGTTAGTGAGCCAAATGGAGTTGTTCTCCCACAAGAACCACTCGGCTGATGCTTCTTCAATATGCCCTTCACCAACATGCAGTGTTTCCTTGATTGAATTAGCTCTCACACCAATATTTGCGTCTAGAGCCTTTGCATTGAGGGCTATCTGAAAACGGCTGTGGTGCTGAAGTTGCCTAAGAATGTGGAGTTGGTGACATGTGAAACCCGCATGTGGAGCATTCGTTTGTGTGGGATGCTCACCAACCTTCATTTTAGTCCTATGTACTCAAAAGGCACTAAGCATAGAGTGTGAAAACTGAGTTTCCTTGAGAGCTGCTTGGAAGCCTGATGGTGTGTGAAGTTAGTGAGCCAAATGGAGTTGTTCTCTCACAAGAACCACTCAGCTGATCCTTCTTCAATATGCCCTTCACCAACATGCAGTGTTTCCTTGATTGAATTAGCTCTCACACCAATATTTGCGTCTAGAGCCTTTGCATTGAGGGCTATCTGAAAACGCCAGTGGCGGTGAAGTTGCCTGTGAATGTGGAGTTGGTGGCATGTGAAACCCGCATGTGGAGCATTCGTTTGTGTGGGATGCTCTACCAGGTTCATTCCTAGATAATGCACTCAAAGGGCACTAAGCATAGAGTGTGAAAACTGAGTTTCCTTGAGAGCTGCTTGGAAGCCTGATGGTGTGTGAAGTTAGTGAGCCAAATGGAGTTGTTCTCCCACAAGAACCACTCAGCTGATCCTTCTTCAATATGCCCTTCACCAACATGCAGTGTTTCCTTGATTGAATTAGCTCTCACACCAATATTTGTGTCTAGAGCCTTTGCATTGAGGGCTATCTGAAAACGGCTGTGGCGCTGAAGTTGCCTGTGAATGTGGAGTTGGTGGCATGTGAAACCCGCATGTGGAGCATTCGTTTGTGTGGGATGCTCTACCAGGTTCATTCCTAGATAATGCACTCAAAGGGCACTAAGCCTAGAGTGTGAAAACTGAGTTTCCTTGAGAGCTGTTTGAAAGCCTGATGGTGTGTGAAGTTAGTGAGCCAAATGGAGTTGTTCTCCCACAAGAACCACTCGGCTGATCCTTCTTCAATATGCCCTTCACCAACATGCAGTGTTTCCTTGATTGAATTAGCTCTCACACCAATATTTGAGTCTAGAGCCTTTGCATTGTGGGCTATCTGAAAACGGGTGTGGCGCTGAAGTTGCCTGTGAATGTGGAGTTGGTGGCATGTGAAACCCACATGTGGAGCATTCGTTTGTGTGGGATGCTCTACCAGGTTCATTCCTAGATAATGCACTCAAAGGGCACTAAGCATAGAGTGTGAAAACTGAGTTTCCTTGAGAGCTGTTTGGAAGCCTGATAGTGTGTGAAGTTAGTGAGCCAAATGGAGTTGTTCTCCCACAAGAACCACTCGGCTGATCCTTCTTCAATATGCCCTTCACCAACATGCAGTGTTTCCTTGATTGAATTAGCTCTCACACCAATATTTGCGTCTAGAGCCTTTGCATTGAGGGCTATCTGAAAACGGCTGTGGCGCTGAAGTTGCCTGAGAATGTGGAGTTGGTGGCATGTGAAACCCGCATGTGGAGCATTCGTTTGTGTGGGATGCTCTACCAGGTTCATTCCTAGATAATGCACTCAAAGGGCACTAAGCCTAGAGTGTGAAAACTGAGTTTCCTTGAGAGCTGCTTGGAAACCTGATGGTGTGTGAAGTTAGTGAGCCAAATGGAGTTGTTCTCCCACAAGAACCACTTGGCTGATCCTTCTTCATTATGCCCTTCACCAACATGCAGTGTTTCCTTGATTGAATTAGCTCTCACACCAGTATTTGCGTCTAGAGCCTTTGCATTGAGGGCTATCTGAAAACGGCTGTGGCGCTGAAGTTGCCTGTGAATGTGGAGTTGGTGGCATGTGAAACCCGCATGTGGAGCATTTGTTTGTGTGGGATGCTCTACCAGGTTCATTCCTAGATAATGCACTCAAAGGGCACTAAGCCTAGAGTGTGAAAACTGAGTTTCCTTGAGAGCTGCTTGGAAGCCTGATGGTGTGTGAAGTTAGTGAGCCAAATGGAGTTGTTCTCCCACAAGAACCACTCGGCTGATCCTTCTTCAATATGCCCTTCACCAACATGCAGTGTTTCCTTGATTGAATTAGCTCTCACACCAATATTTGCGTCTAGAGCCTTTGCATTGTGGGCTATCTGAAAACGGCTGTGGCGCTGAAGTTGCCTGAGAATGTGGAGTTGGTGGCATGTGAAACCCGCATGTGGAGCATTCGTTTGTGTGGGATGCTCTACCAGGTTCAATCCTAGATAATGCACTCAAAGGGCACTAAGCCTAGAGTGTGAAAACTGAGTTTCCTTGAGAGCTGCTTGGAAGCCTGATGGTGTGTGAAGTTAGTGAGCCAAATGGAGTTGTTCTCCCACAAGAACCACTCGGCTGATCCTTCTTCAATATGCCCTTCACCAACATGCAGTGTTTCCTTGATTGAATTAGCTCTCACACCAATATTTGTGTCTAGAGCCTTTGCATTGAGGGCTATCTGAAAACGGCTGTGGCGCTGAAGTTGCCTGTCAATGTGGAGTTGGTGGCATGTGAAACCCGCATGTGGAGCATTTGTTTGTGTGGGATGCTCTACCAGGTTCATTCCTAGATAATGCTCTCAACGGGCACTAAGCATAGAGTGTGAAAACTGAGTTTCCTTGAGAGCTGCTTGGAAGCCTGATGGCGTGTGAAGTTAGTGAGCCAAATGGAATTGTTCTCCCACAAGAACCACTCGGCTGATCCTTCTTCAATATGCCCTTCACCAACATGCAGTGTTTCCTTGATTGAATTAGCTCTCACACCAATATTTGCGTCTAGAGCCTTTGCATTGAGGGCTATCTGAAAACGGCTGTGGTGCTGAAGTTGCCTGAGAATGTGGAGTTGGTGGCATGTGAAACCCGCATGTGGAGCATTCGTTTGTGTGGGATGCTCACCAACCTTCATTTCAGTCCTAGGTACTCAAAAGGCACTAAGCCTAGAGTGTGAAAACTGAGTTTCCTTGAGAGCTGCTTGGAAGCCTGATGGTGTGTGAAGTTAGTGAGCCAAATGGAGTTGTTCTCCCACAAGAACCAGCGGCTGATCCTTCTTCAATATGCCCTTCACCAACATGCAGTGTTTCCTTGATTGAATTAGCACTCACACCAATATTTGAGTCTAGATACTTTGCATTGAGGGCTATCTGAAAACGGCTGTGGCGCTGAAGTTGCCTGTAAATGTGGAGTTGGTGGCATGTGAAACCCGCATGTGGAGCATTCGTTTGTGTGGGATGCTCTACCAGGTTCAATCCTAGATAATGCACTCAAAGGGCACTAAGCCTAGAGTGTGAAAACTGAGTTTCCTTGAGAGCTGCTTGGAAGCCTGATGGTGTGTGAAGTTAGTGAGCCAAATGGAGTTGTTCTCCCACAAGAACCACTCGGCTGATCCTTCTTCAATATGCCCTTCACCAACATGCAGTGTTTCCTTGATTGAATTAGCTCTCACACCAATATTTGTGTCTAGAGCATTTTCATTGAGGGCTATCTGAAAACGGCTGTGCCGCTGAAGTTGCCTGTCAATGTGGAGTTGGTGGCATGTGAAACCCGCATGTGGAGCATTTGTTTGTGTGGGATGCTCTACCAGGTTCATTCCTAGATAATGCTCTCAAAGGGCACTAAGCATAGAGTGTGAAAACTGAGTTTCCTTGAGAGCTGCTTGGAAGCCTGATGGTGTGTGAAGTTAGTGAGCCAAATGGAGTTGTTCTCCCACAAGAACCACTCGGCTGATCCTTCTTCAATATGCCCTTCACCAACATGCAGTGTTTCCTTGATTGAATTAGCTCTCACACCAGTATTTGCGTCTAGAGCCTTTGCATTGAGGGCTATCTGAAAACGGCTGTGGCGCTGAAGTTGCCTGTCAATGTGGAGTTGGTGGCATGTGAAACCCGCATGTGGAGCATTCGTTTGTGTGGGATGCTTACCAACATTCATTTCAGTCCTAGGTACTCCAAAGGCACTAAGCATAGAGTGTGAAAACCGAGTTTCCTTGAGAGCTGCTTGGAAACCTGATGGTGTGTGAAGTTAGTGAGCCAAATGGAGTTGTTCTCCCACAAGAACCACTCGGCTGATCCTTCTTCAATATGCCCTTCACCAACATGCAGTGTTTCCTTGATTGAATTAGCTCTCACACCAATATTTGCGTCTAGAGCCTTTGCATTGTGGGCTATCTGAAAATGGTTGTGCCGCTGAAGTTGCCTGTGAATGTGGAGTTGGTGGCATGTGAAACCCGCATGTGGAGCATTCGTTTGTGTGGGATGCTCACCAACCTTCATTTCAGTCCTAGGTACTCAAAAGGCACTAAGCATAGAGTGTGAAAACCGAGTTTCCTTGAGAGCTGCTTGGAAGCCTGATGGTGTGTGAAGTTAGTGAGCCAAATGGAGTTGTTCTCCCACAAGAACCACTCGGCTGATCCTTCTTCAATATGCCCTTCACCAACATGCAGTGTTTCCTTGATTGAATTAGCTCTCACACCAGTATTTGCGTTTAGAGCCTTTGCATTGAGGGCTATCTGAAAACGGCTGTGGCGCTGAAGTTGCCTGTGAATGTGGAGTTGGTGGCATGTGAAACCCGCATGTGGAGCATTCGTTTGTGTGGGATGCTCTACCAGGTTCATTCCTAGATAATGCACTCAAAGGGCACTAAGCATAGAGTGTGAAAACTGAGTTTCCTTGAGAGCTGCTTACAAGCCTGATGGTGTGTGAAGTTAGTGAGCCAAATGGAGTTGTTCTCCCACAAGAACCACTTGGCTGATCCTTCTTCAATATGCCCTTCACCAACATGCAGTGTTTCCTTGATTGAATTAGCTCTCACACCAATATTTGAGTCTAGAGCCTTTGCATTGTGGGCTATCTGAAAACGGCTGTGGCGCTGAAGTTGCCTGTGAATGTGGAGTTGGTGGCATGTGAAACCCGCATGTGGAGCATTCGTTTGTGTGGGATGCTCTACCAGGTTCATTCCTAGATAATGCACTCAAAGGGCACTAAGCATAGAGTGTGAAAACTGAGTTTCCTTGAGAGCTGTTTGGAAGCCTGATGGTGTGTGAAGTTAGTGAGCCAAATGGAGTTGTTCTCCCACAAGAACCACTCGGCTGATCCTTCTTCAATATGCCCTTCACCAACATGCAGTGTTTCCTTGATTGAATTAGCTCTCACACCAATATTTGCGTCTAGAGCCTTTGCATTGAGGGCTATCTGAAAACGGCTGTGGTGCTGAAGTTGTCTGAGAATGTGGAGTTGGTGGCATGTGAAACCCGCATGTGGAGCATTCGTTTGTGTGGGATGCTCACAACCTTCATTTCAGTCCTAGGTACTCAAAAGGCACTAAGCATAGAGTGTGAAAACTGAGTTTCCTTGAGAGCTGCTTGGAAGCCTGATGGTGTGTGAAGTTAGTGAGCCAAATGGAGTTGTTCTCCCACAAGAACCACTTGGCTGATCCTTCTTCATTATGCCCTTCACCAACATGCAGTGTTTCCTTGATTGAATTAGCTCTCACACCAGTATTTGCGTCTAGAGCCTTTGCATTGAGGGCTATCTGAAAACGGCTGTGGCGCTGAAGTTGCCTGTGAATGTGGAGTTGGTGGCATGTGAAACCCGCATGTGGAGCATTTGTTTGTGTGGGATGCTCTACCAGGTTCATTCCTAGATAATGCACTCAAAGGGCACTAAGCCTAGAGTGTGAAAACTGAGTTTCCTTGAGAGCTGCTTGGAAGCCTGATGGTGTGTGAAGTTAGTGAGCCAAATGGAGTTGTTCTCCCACAAGAACCACTCGGCTGATCCTTCTTCAATATGCCCTTCACCAACATGCAGTGTTTCCTTGATTGAATTAGCTCTCACACCAATATTTGCGTCTAGAGCCTTTGCATTGAGGGCTATCTGAAAACGGCTGTGGCGCTGAAGTTGCCTGAGAATGTGGAGTTGGTGGCATGTGAAACCCGCATGTGGAGCATTCGTTTGTGTGGGATGCTCTACCAGGTTCAATCCTAGATAATGCACTCAAAGGGCACTAAGCCTAGAGTGTGAAAACTGAGTTTCCTTGAGAGCTGCTTGGAAGCCTGATGGTGTGTGAAGTTAGTGAGCCAAATGGAGTTGTTCTCCCACAAGAACCACTCGGCTGATCCTTCTTCAATATGCCCTTCACCAACATGCAGTGTTTCCTTGATTGAATTAGCTCTCACACCAATATTTGTGTCTAGAGCCTTTGCATTGAGGGCTATCTGAAAACGGCTGTGGCGCTGAAGTTGCCTGTCAATGTGGAGTTGGTGGCATGTGAAACCCGCATGTGGAGCATTTGTTTGTGTGGGATGCTCTACCAGGTTCATTCCTAGATAATGCTCTCAACGGGCACTAAGCATAGAGTGTGAAAACTGAGTTTCCTTGAGAGCTGCTTGGAAGCCTGATGGCGTGTGAAGTTAGTGAGCCAAATGGAATTGTTCTCCCACAAGAACCACTCGGCTGATCCTTCTTCAATATGCCCTTCACCAACATGCAGTGTTTCCTTGATTGAATTAGCTCTCACACCAATATTTGCGTCTAGAGCCTTTGCATTGAGGGCTATCTGAAAACGGCTGTGGTGCTGAAGTTGCCTGAGAATGTGGAGTTGGTGGCATGTGAAACCCGCATGTGGAGCATTCGTTTGTGTGGGATGCTCACCAACCTTCATTTCAGTCCTAGGTACTCAAAAGGCACTAAGCCTAGAGTGTGAAAACTGAGTTTCCTTGAGAGCTGCTTGGAAGCCTGATGGTGTGTGAAGTTAGTGAGCCAAATGGAGTTGTTCTCCCACAAGAACCAGCGGCTGATCCTTCTTCAATATGCCCTTCACCAACATGCAGTGTTTCCTTGATTGAATTAGCTCTCACACCAATATTTGAGTCTAGATTCTTTGCATTGAGGGCTATCTGAAAACGGCTGTGGCGCTGAAGTTGCCTGTAAATGTGGAGTTGGTGGCATGTGAAACCCGCATGTGGAGCATTCGTTTGTGTGGGATGCTCTACCAGGTTCAATCCTAGATAATGCACTCAAAGGGCACTAAGCCTAGAGTGTGAAAACTGAGTTTCCTTGAGAGCTGCTTGGAAGCCTGATGGTGTGTGAAGTTAGTGAGCCAAATGGAGTTGTTCTCCCACAAGAACCACTCGGCTGATCCTTCTTCAATATGCCCTTCACCAACATGCAGTGTTTCCTTGATTGAATTAGCTCTCACACCAATATTTGTGTCTAGAGCATTTTCATTGAGGGCTATCTGAAAACGGCTGTGCCGCTGAAGTTGCCTGTCAATGTGGAGTTGGTGGCATGTGAAACCCGCATGTGGAGCATTTGTTTGTGTGGGATGCTCTACCAGGTTCATTCCTAGATAATGCTCTCAAAGGGCACTAAGCATAGAGTGTGAAAACTGAGTTTCCTTGAGAGCTGCTTGGAAGCCTGATGGTGTGTGAAGTTAGTGAGCCAAATGGAGTTGTTCTCCCACAAGAACCACTCGGCTGATCCTTCTTCAATATGCCCTTCACCAACATGCAGTGTTTCCTTGATTGAATTAGCTCTCACACCAGTATTTGCGTCTAGAGCCTTTGCATTGAGGGCTATCTGAAAACGGCTGTGGCGCTGAAGTTGCCTGTCAATGTGGAGTTGGTGGCATGTGAAACCCGCATGTGGAGCATTCGTTTGTGTGGGATGCTTACCAACATTCATTTCAGTCCTAGGTACTCCAAAGGCACTAAGCATAGAGTGTGAAAACCGAGTTTCCTTGAGAGCTGCTTGGAAACCTGATGGTGTGTGAAGTTAGTGAGCCAAATGGAGTTGTTCTCCCACAAGAACCACTCGGCTGATCCTTCTTCAATATGCCCTTCACCAACATGCAGTGTTTCCTTGATTGAATTAGCTCTCACACCAATATTTGCGTCTAGAGCCTTTGCATTGTGGGCTATCTGAAAATGGTTGTGCCGCTGAAGTTGCCTGTGAATGTGGAGTTGGTGGCATGTGAAACCCGCATGTGGAGCATTCGTTTGTGTGGGATGCTCACCAACCTTCATTTCAGTCCTAGGTACTCAAAAGGCACTAAGCATAGAGTGTGAAAACCGAGTTTCCTTGAGAGCTGCTTGGAAGCCTGATGGTGTGTGAAGTTAGTGAGCCAAATGGAGTTGTTCTCCCACAAGAACCACTCGGCTGATCCTTCTTCAATATGCCCTTCACCAACATGCAGTGTTTCCTTGATTGAATTAGCTCTCACACCAGTATTTGCGTTTAGAGCCTTTGCATTGAGGGCTATCTGAAAACGGCTGTGGCGCTGAAGTTGCCTGTGAATGTGGAGTTGGTGGCATGTGAAACCCGCATGTGGAGCATTCGTTTGTGTGGGATGCTCTACCAGGTTCATTCCTAGATAATGCACTCAAAGGGCACTAAGCATAGAGTGTGAAAACTGAGTTTCCTTGAGAGCTGCTTACAAGCCTGATGGTGTGTGAAGTTAGTGAGCCAAATGGAGTTGTTCTCCCACAAGAACCACTTGGCTGATCCTTCTTCAATATGCCCTTCACCAACATGCAGTGTTTCCTTGATTGAATTAGCTCTCACACCAATATTTGAGTCTAGAGCCTTTGCATTGTGGGCTATCTGAAAACGGCTGTGGCGCTGAAGTTGCCTGTGAATGTGGAGTTGGTGGCATGTGAAACCCGCATGTGGAGCATTCGTTTGTGTGGGATGCTCTACCAGGTTCATTCCTAGATAATGCACTCAAAGGGCACTAAGCATAGAGTGTGAAAACTGAGTTTCCTTGAGAGCTGTTTGGAAGCCTGATGGTGTGTGAAGTTAGTGAGCCAAATGGAGTTGTTCTCCCACAAGAACCACTCGGCTGATCCTTCTTCAATATGCCCTTCACCAACATGCAGTGTTTCCTTGATTGAATTAGCTCTCACACCAATATTTGCGTCTAGAGCCTTTGCATTGAGGGCTATCTGAAAACGGCTGTGGTGCTGAAGTTGTCTGAGAATGTGGAGTTGGTGGCATGTGAAACCCGCATGTGGAGCATTCGTTTGTGTGGGATGCTCACAACCTTCATTTCAGTCCTAGGTACTCAAAAGGCACTAAGCATAGAGTGTGAAAACCGAGTTTCCTTGAGAGCTGCTTGGAAGCCTGATGGTGTGTGAAGTTAGTGAGCCAAATGGAGTTGTTCTCCCACAAGAACCACTCGGCTGATCCTTCTTCAATATGCCCTTCACCAACATGCAGTGTTTCCTTGATTGAATTAGCTCTCACACCAATATTTGCGTCTAGAGCCTTTGCATTGAGGGCTATCTGAAAACGGCTGTGCCGCCGAAGTTGCCTGTGAATGTGGAGTTGGTGGCATGTGAAACCCGCATGTGGAGCATTTGTTCATTTGTTTGTGTTTATGCTCTACCAGGTTCATTCCTAGATAATGCACTCAAAGGGCACTAAGCATAGAGTGTGAAAACTGAGTTTCCTTGAGAGCTGCTTGGAAGCCTGATGGTGTGTGAAGTTAGTGAGCCAAATGGAGTTGTTCTCCCACAAGAACCACTCGGCTGATCCTTCTTCATTATACCCTTCACCAACATGCAGTGTTTCCGTGATTGATTTAGCTCTCACACCAATATTTGCGTCTAGAGCCTTTGCATTGAGGGCTATCTGAAAACGGCTGTGGCGGTGAAGTTGCCTGTGAATGTGGAGTTGGTGGCATGTGAAACCCGCATGTGGAGCATTCGTTTGTGTGGGATGCTCACCAACCTTCATTTCAGTCCTAGGTTCTCAAAAGGCACTAAGCATAGAGTGTGAAAACCGAGTTTCCTTGAGAGCTGCTTGGAAGCCTGATGGTGTGTGAAGTTAGTGAGCCAAATGGAGTTGTTCTCCCACAAGAACAACTCAGCTTATCCTTCTTCAATATGCCCTTCACCAACATGCAGTGTTTCCTTGATTGAATTAGCTCTCACACCAGTATTTGCGTCTAGAGCCTTTGCATTGAGGGCTATCTGAAAACGGCTGTGGCGCTGAAGTTGACTGTAAATGTGGAGTTGGTGGCATGTGAAACCCGCATGTGGAGCATTCGTTTGTGTGGGATGCTCTACCAGGTTCATTCCTAGATAATGCACTCAAAGGGCACTAAGCATAGAGTGTGAAAACTGAGTTTCCTTGAGAGCTGCTTGGAAGCCTGATGGTGTGTGAAGTTAGTGAGCCAAATGGAGTTGTTCTCCCACAAGAACCACTCAGCTGATCCTTCTTCAATATGCCCCTTCACCAACATGCAGTGTTTCCTTGATTGAATTAGCTCTCACACCAATATTTGCGTCTAGAGCCTTTGCATTGAGGGCTATCTGAAAACGGCTGTGGCGCTGAAGTTGCCTGTCAATGTGGAGTTGGTGGCATGTGAAACCCGCATGTGGAGCATTCGTTTGTGTGGGATGCTCTACCAGGTTCATTCCTAGATAATGCACTCAAAGGGCACTAAGCATAGAGTGTGAAAACTGAGTTTCCTTGAGAGCTGCTTGGAAGCCTGATGGTGTGTGAAGTTAGTGAGCCAAATGGAGTTGTTCTCCCATAAGAACCACTCGGCTGATCCTTCTTCAATATGCCCTTCACCAACATGCAGTGTTTCCTTGATTGAATTAGCTCTCACACCAATATTTGCGTCTAGAGCCTTTGCATTGAGGGCTATCTGAAAACGGCTGTGCCGCTGAAGTTGCCTGTGAATGTGGAGTTGGTGGCATGTGAAACCCGCATGTGGAGCATTCGTTTGTGTGGGATGCTCTACCAGGTTCATTCCTAGATAATGCACTCAAAGGGCACTAAGCATAGAGTGTGAAAACCGAGTTTCCTTGAGAGCTGCTTGGAAGCCTGATGGTGTGTGAAGTTAGTGAGCCAAATGGAGTTGTTCTCCCACAAGAACCACTCAGCTGATCCTTCTTCAATATGCCCTTCACCAACATGCAGTGTTTCCTTGATTGAATTAGCTCTCACACCAATATTTGCGTCTAGAGCCTTTGCATTGAGGGCTATCTGAAAACGGCTGTGGCGCTGAAGTTGCCTGTGAATGTGGAGTTGGTGGCATGTGAAACCCGCATGTGGAGCATTCGTTTGTGTGGGATGCTCTACCAGGTTCATTCCTAGATAATGCACTCAAAGGGCACTAAGCATAGAGTGTGAAAACTGAGTTTCCTTGAGAGCTGTTTGGAAGTCTGATGGTGTGTGAAGTTAGTGAGCCAAATGGAGTTGTTCTCCCACAAGAACCACTCGGCTGATCCTTCTTCAATATGCCCTTCACCAACATGCAGTGTTTCCTTGATTGAATTAGCTCTCACACCAATATTTGCGTCTAGAGCCTTTGCATTGAGGGCTATCTGAAAACGTCTGTGGCGCTGAAGTTGCCTGTCAATGTGGAGTTGGTGGCATGTGAAACCCGCATGTGGAGCATTCGTTTGTGTGGGATGCTCACCAACCTTCATTTCAGTCCTAGGTACTCAAAAGGCACTAAGCATAGAGTGTGAAAACCGAGTTTCCTTGAGAGCTGCTTGGAAGCCTGATGGTGTGTGAAGTTAGTGAGCCAAATGGAGTTGTTCTCCCACAAGAACAACTCAGCTGATCCTTCTTCAATATGCCCTTCACCAACATGCAGTGTTTCCTTGATTGAATTAGCTCTCACACCAGTATTTGCGTCTAGAGCCTTTGCATTGAGGGCTATCTGAAAATGGCTGTGGCGCTGAAGTTGCCTGTCAATGTGGAGTTGGTGGCATGTGAAACCCGCATGTGGAGCATTCGTTTGTGTGGGATGCTCTACCAGGTTCATTCCTAGATAATGCACTCAAAGGGCACTAAGCATAGAGTGTGAAAACTGAGTTTCCTTGAGAGCTGCTTGGAAGCCTGATGGTGTGTGAAGTTAGTGAGCCAAATGGAGTTGTTCTCCCACAAGAACCACTCAGCTGATCCTTCTTCAATATGCCCTTCACCAACATGCAGTGTTTCCTTGATTGAATTAGCTCTCACACCAATATTTGCGTCTAGAGCCTTTGCATTGAGGGCTATCTGAAAACGGCTGTGGCGCTGAAGTTGCCTGTGAATGTGGAGTTGGTGGCATGTGAAACCCGCATGTGGAGCATTTGTTTGTGTGGGATGCTCTACCAGGTTCATTCCTAGATAATGCACTCAAAGGGCACTAAGCATAGAGTGTGAAAACCGAGTTTCCTTGAGAGCTGCTTGGAAGCCTGATGGTGTGTGAAGTTAGTGAGCCAAATGGAGTTGTTCTCCCACAAGAACCACTCGGCTGATCCTTCTTCAATATGCACTTCACCAACATGCAGTGTTTCCTTGATTGAATTAGCTCTCACACCAATATTTGCGTCTAGAGCCTTTGCATTGAGGGCTATCTGAAAACGGCTGTGGCGCTGAAGTTGCCTGTGAATGTGGAGTTGGTGGCATGTGAAACCCGCATGTGGAGCATTCGTTTGTGTGGGATGCTCTACCAGGTTCATTCCTAGATAATGCACTCAAAGGGCACTAAGCCTAGAGTGTGAAAACTGAGTTTCCTTGAGAGCTGCTTGGAAGCCTGATGGTGTGTGAAGTTAGTGAGCCAAATGGAGTTGTTCTCCCTCAAGAACCACTTGGCTGATCCTTCTTCATTATGCCCTTCACCAACATGCAGTGTTTCCTTGATTGAATTAGCTCTCACACCAATATTTGCGTCTAGAGCCTTTGCATTGAGGGCTATCTGAAAACGGCTGTGCCGCTGAAGTTGCCTGTCAATGTGGAGTTGGTGGCATGTGAAACCCGCATGTGGAGCATTCGTTTGTGTGGGATGCTCTACCAGGTTCATTCCTAGATAATGCACTCAAAGGGCACTAAGCATAGAGTGTGAAAACCGAGTTTCCTTGAGAGCTGCTTGGAAGCCTGATGGTGTGTGAAGTTAGTGAGCCAAATGGAGTTGTTCTCCCACAAGAACCACTCAGCTGATCCTTCTTCAATATGCACTTCACCAACATGCAGTGTTTCCTTGATTGAATTAGCTCTCACACCAATATTTGCGTCTAGAGCCTTTGCATTGAGGGCTATCTGAAAACGGCTGTGGCGCTGAAGTTGCCTGTGAATGTGGAGTTGGTGGCATGTGAAACCCGCATGTGGAGCATTCGTTTGTGTGGGATGCTCTACCAGGTTCATTCCTAGATAATGCACTCAAAGGGCACTAAGCATAGAGTGTGAAAACTGAGTTTCCTTGAGAGCTGTTTGGAAGTCTGATGGTGTGTGAAGTTAGTGAGCCAAATGGAGTTGTTCTCCCACAAGAACCACTCGGCTGATCCTTCTTCAATATGCCCTTCACCAACATGCAGTGTTTCCTTGATTGAATTAGCTCTCACACCAATATTTGCGTCTAGAGCCTTTGCATTGAGGGCTATCTGAAAACGTCTGTGGCGCTGAAGTTGCCTGTCAATGTGGAGTTGGTGGCATGTGAAACCCGCATGTGGAGCATTCGTTTGTGTGGGATGCTCACCAACCTTCATTTCAGTCCTAGGTACTCAAAAGGCACTAAGCATAGAGTGTGAAAACCGAGTTTCCTTGAGAGCTGCTTGGAAGCCTGATGGTGTGTGAAGTTAGTGAGCCAAATGGAGTTGTTCTCCCACAAGAACAACTCAGCTGATCCTTCTTCAATATGCCCTTCACCAACATGCAGTGTTTCCTTGATTGAATTAGCTCTCACACCAGTATTTGCGTCTAGAGCCTTTGCATTGAGGGCTATCTGAAAATGGCTGTGGCGCTGAAGTTGCCTGTCAATGTGGAGTTGGTGGCATGTGAAACCCGCATGTGGAGCATTCGTTTGTGTGGGATGCTCTACCAGGTTCATTCCTAGATAATGCACTCAAAGGGCACTAAGCATAGAGTGTGAAAACTGAGTTTCCTTGAGAGCTGCTTGGAAGCCTGATGGTGTGTGAAGTTAGTGAGCCAAATGGAGTTGTTCTCCCACAAGAACCACTCAGCTGATCCTTCTTCAATATGCCCTTCACCAACATGCAGTGTTTCCTTGATTGAATTAGCTCTCACACCAATATTTGCGTCTAGAGCCTTTGCATTGAGGGCTATCTGAAAACGGCTGTGGCGCTGAAGTTGCCTGTGAATGTGGAGTTGGTGGCATGTGAAA